>NW_026652288.1:22036391-22108891 GCF_009828535.3 Hylobates moloch | reverse complement strand
TAGTCATCTAATGTGTTATTTTGCATTTAATCTTCACAAGAGTCCCAGGAGTTAACTAAAATCATTCCTTTTTTAAAAAAATGAGAAAAATCAAGGACATAAAATTGAAGTTACTATTCTGAAATCACATAATTGTTAGATAACAAGGGAAGATTTTAATGTAGTCTGTCTGACTTGAAGTCCAAACTTGGGTCTTTTCATTGTACCAAACTAACAAAGTAATAACTGTGCTTTACCATTGAGGTTACTCATCTATTCAGTCAGCAAATGTTTATTAAGTACTTCTTATGTTCAATGGGCGACACTTGCCTTTGAGAGCCTCAAATGAATGAGAAGATGCTGAATGCTTATAGCAGGTGGTGATTTAATTCATTTCATGTCAGTTACAGGATACATCGGTCTACGCCAGCATTCCATTTGGGAATCTCATATTTTAACATAGTACTGGTAGGGTTCACTCAGGGAATTTCCACCAAGAACATTACCCTCGTTTACTCAGAGGCACATGCCACAATGCACCAAAATTTCTAGAACCTTCTGTTCCTCTACAAAATCAAACACATTTTTGCACACTTCACAGTTTGAATGTGCTTTTTCCGCTATGGTAGAGAGTCCCAAATCACAGGGCAGTGTTAGTTGGAATGACTTGGACATGAATTTAAAGTATAAAGTACCATCTGTTTCAAACAGTTAGGAAAAAGATAATGGGAGAGACACTTTCGAAGATAGATGGTTATTGGGAAACAACATTTGGTTGAGGAATTACTAAGACAGCACACTCAGGTCATTTATAATCTACCCAGTGTCTGATGACAAAAATGAGAAAAAAATGGCGTGAAAACTGAGAAATGGTGTCATTTTCCTGCCCCATGAATTTAGCTCAGGAATTAAGGTCTGTTGTATTACATCTAGAATAACCACCACAAGGTATCCATAGATATCATTCATGAGTGATTATCAAATAAGACTGAGAGCAATGCAACAGGCTGCCCTCTGAGGTCCAGGGCCCCTGTCCTCTGATAGCATGAAATCAGTCTTCACAGTGTTAGTTCTGGACTTCAGGCTTGGAGCCTCCACATTTTAGGAGACAGTGTTCCCAATGAGAGGACTTTAGCAGAAGATCAAGTAACTGCGGGTAGCTAGTGCTGTAAGTTATACTGCTATGAGCCATGTTACCTGCCCACTCCTCCATTTTTGAGCATTTTCACTTCAGCCCTTTTTTGCTGCTGCCTTTTTCAGAATTGTAGAGATGTAAGATGATCTTATTTGCTTGTTTGTTTGTTCCTCTTGAGTTCATCCCCTCTGGTATTAAATTATGTGTGTGATTCTCTTTTCTGAATTCCCCAGCATTGGTTGGCTTCTGTTTAAAATATGAGGACCCAAAGTGAAAATGGCACTGCAGATCCAAAACATCGAGCATGCCAAAGGCCTTTTCTTTCTCTCCTTGGTTCGATGAGGGCTTTTTGTCCACAACCCAAGTGATTTCTTCTCGCCTGCTCCCGTCTCCTCTTGGCAATGTCTTTATGATAAAATGTCCACTTTCTCCAAACCCTCATGGTCCCTGCTGCTCTACTTCTCATTAACCATGTGTGTTTCCGTTTGTTTGTCTCCAGATGTATTCGTTAGCATTTTTCCAGTTGAATCTCATCCTGTTATTTCTTGCTCATATTGCTAACCTCTCCAGGGGCCCATATGCTTCCATAGCTCTTATGCCAAAATCACAGAGTATCTTAATACAAACCCTCCTTCAACATCTTCACACCTGCCAAAACCACAGGCTCAATAGACTGCCAGTGTGATTTATAACCAGCTTTGTCCCAGTGTTATAGGATGAGCACCAGGTTTGAAATTGAATCATAACCACGTCAGTTCCTAGGTGTGTGACCTTAAGCCTCAGTTTCCTCACCTCCATTCTCAGAATGGCAACCACTTTGCAAAGTCAGAATATGAGATAATGGCTGGTGAGCACTTTCTATGTTCCCTGGAAACTGGAAGCACATTCTGTCTTTTGGGACAGCAGAGAGGACAAGAGACTGTTAGACTCAATGATAAAGAGACTCTCTGCCAAACCCAGGCAAGACTAGAACGTTAATGAAATGACTGTCTTAAATACATCAAACTGTTAGAGCAAATTAGTGAAAAAATGGTGGCTACAGGAAACTGGCCTTTGAGGCCATGGCCTCCTCCTATTTCACCAAGTTTTGTTGCTTCTTATGGATAGGCTTTCAGCTCCCTGAACACACTATGCATGCTCACACCAGCATTCCTAATGACATTATTTTTCTATAGTATCTCTATCCCTTCCCACATCTTTACCCACTTAACGAACTTCTCTTCAACCTTCAAGTCTCAAGTCAAGCATCACCTCCTTCAGGAAACTGTCTTAACCTCCCCAGGCTGAATTAAATACTTATGCTTCTGTGCAAATCTCTTCAACTGCTGCAAACCTCTCAGAGCACAAATAACATTGCTGTGATTTGTGTTTTCTATCTATCCCTAGACTTGTTTGTGCACCTCTACAAGGAAAGAGCAATATTCCACTTATCTGTGTATTTCAACTTTCCAGAATTATGTTTGGTACACTAAATAAATGCCTGATGAAAACACATGTGAATCAATGAATAAATGAAAAACATCCCATCAGTTAAATTCAACTTTGGCTAATAGCAAGCCCAGCATGATTTTGATTTTCAGACCTGTCTTAGGAGGATAGACAGAAGAAGTTCCATTGAAATAACTGAAATGCCTTTCACAATGGCTCTCCACCCTGAACTGCCATTAGAAATGCCATTTGTTATGCCCTCTCCCCACTTCCAGGGACAGAGAAAATCAGACTGTTGTTCATCTGATGCAGTTTCTCTAAATGATTAGTAAGAATGGATCAGAAATCCAGTAAGCCAAGCAGCAAGGCAAGATCTAATTGCTGCAGCCATGTAGAAAAGGGAATCCAGTTCGTGGGAATGAGGAGAAGCTTATAAGCTCTTGGAGGCTAAAGACTGTGTCTTTCATTAATACATACTGTTAAGCTCACTCATTCTTTGAGGTCTCTTAAGTCCTGACCCTTTGGTTGGAATATTCTTTCTCAGATCATCTTAGGGTTAAAAGAGGAGTTCTTTGGTCATCCTATGTAAAGACGTACTCCAGCTCCCTTGTCACACTCTGTAACAGCATCAAAATTCATTTTCTTGTATCATTTATCACTTGATAAACTTATGTTGTTTGCTTATCTCTTCTTGCCTTCTGTCTCTTCTCACCACTGTGCCTGCCTGCCTCTTTCTAAGACTCCAGGTCCCATGAGGCTTTTTAATTAATAGGTATTTAATAAGTATTTGGGAACTGACTGATTCATTGCTTGCACTGTAACATTTTCCTTCTTCATTTGCTTATTCAGCTAATAATGATTAGGGACTGGCTGATATTGTAGTAGGGGGATGTGGTAAACTTGAAGGAAGTTAACTTAGAAGGGTTACAATGGAAAAAGGCCATATTCATAAAACAACTGTCTCTGAAATTGAGAAATAGGGCAGTAGCATAAAGCAATGAATAAAATGTACTTATTTTATTGAAGTCCTTATTTTCCTAGAGATGAGGGTACAATAAAGTAAGCACAAGGCTGGCTATGTGCAGACATTTCTACCCAGCTCAATACCTGGTTTGCAGATGAGAGATTGCCTGCAGTACCAATGTGCCCATTTGTCCAGGCTACCCCTAATCCCTGGGCATATATTTAACCTAAACTGAAGATGAGCTCATGGGGAAGATCCAAAACTCAAGCTCTGATTTCCTAATACTCTTAAACTTTCTGATTTCCTAATACTCTTAAACTTATAGGTCTTGGATTATTGTGTAGTGAAAAGCTAATATTCATTTACCATAATTGACAGTTTGTTGATGTTTTCAGTTATGTAAATCCAGCACGTAGCCATGGATAAAACAGGAAATTGAGCACTGATCATTTTTCTCAGATCTATTTTCCAAAGAGACTTTAACCCCTTTGGAGGTGGGAAAAGTGTAAAAGAAATTCTGAAGTCAGTGGCTTGAGTAAGACACAGGATTCTGTCTTAAAATGGAATCTTAAAGCAGGAGGCTATAAATATGAATGAAGAATATAATAATCAGATTGAATACACTTGAACTTGGATAATGTTCCATTGTAGAGGCTTTTTTAATGTCTGAGAGGAGGAATACACTGGGCTGACAATCAGGTGCTATCCAAATGAGGCCACGTCATGCAGAGCTTTAGCCAAGCAAAGAAAGGGGAGTGGATTCTTCAGTTACATTGCCCATCACCTTTCTCTGCATACTCAGGGTCTGTCTTAAGGGTCCTCTAAGTGTACGTCCTCCAAGTAGACCAAGTCTGCAGACCCTTGGCCAAGGTCCTTCCTGTGTTCTTCTAGCTGCTAGTTATGGCCTCCTTACTGTACTTTGTCCTCTCTACCCTACACTTCTCTCAGACTTGCCACTGATATTTAATCCCTAACCCAAAAACTTAGGAGGACATTAAACAAGGAATGGAGAAAATAAGCCTTTAGAGAGCATAAGGGAAAAGACATGACTCGCTTTATGTATAGCTTCCTTCACTCAGCAGATACCCACCAAGTACCTATTCTGTGTTAGGTACTGTGACAGTCTCAAGAGTAGAAAATCTTAGGTCTTGAACTTCAAGACTCAGTCTAGGGAAGTATATAAAATATATTGTCCAACTATAATGAAATGTGATGATATTTGTTTCTAAACTTGTCCCTGAATTAGGTTTATACAAGATATTTGATATAAATCCAGATCTCTTGGCCTCCCCCAGATATATTGAAAGAGAATCTTCTAGGGTGGGACTCAGAATTCTGCATTAAAAACAAAAATGTTCTTTTTTTTTTTTTTTTTTTTTTTGAGACAGAGTCTCGCTCTGTCACCCAGGCTGGAGTTCAGTGGCACAATCTTGGCTCACTGCAACCTCCACCTCCTGGGTTCAAGTGATTCTCCTGCCTCAGCCTCCCGAGTAGCTGGGATAACAGGCACCTGCCACCGCAAACAAAAACACTCTTTTCCAGGGATTCTGATGACCTTGACCACACATCTTTTTTGGGAAGTACTGCTCTAATAGATGCCTGCATGGTGCACAGTAATTAAACCAAGAAAGGTGCTTTCTCAGCTTCCTGGTTCCTCAAAGGTCACTCTTTCCAATGTCTTTCACTATGGGTTTGTAGGTTTCATACCCTCTACACTTACAGAAGTTGTCTTACTTTTATTTGCTATTTTCATCAGCTATCACTAACAGATTGCCTTGGAAGGATGGTTGCTTTTATCTGTATAATACAAGAAAAAAAGATTATGCCATGTATTACATATCTATAGGAAAGTCTCTGACTTTTATGTACTGTGATTTTAGCTCATGGTTTGAGCTTAATAGCAATGTGCTTTAACACCTGGTCTGTGATATAATTGGAATGCATTCAAGAGCCTGCTACTTCCTATGCATAATTTTAAAATATAGGTACCATGTGTCATTTAATGGAGGAGAAAGAACCAACTGCAGATTGACCTTGTTTGCACTTTCATTAAAGTGCTCTGCTAATTGTCACTAAGGACAACATAACATTTTGTGAAGGACCATTTTCCGGAATCAACCCCAAAGTCCTGATCTCATCCCCTGCTGTTAATTGATGTGGCCAGGACCTTTCTGATGAATATATTGTGTAAAACTGGTGAGGATTATTTTTCCCTGAAACAATGTTTGACTTTCAGATTGGAAGTTGCAACAGGAAGAAGTCAATTATGTTACCTTTTTTTTTCTACCAAGAAACACAAATAGAAAAAGTCAAAATTGCAATTTGTGCAGCAAAGGGGAAAATGTATAGGTAAAGGGAAAATGACATCAAGTGGGCTGACTCTTACACCCTTACCCCTATCACTACCACTACCACTATAATTTGCCCCCAGGTGATCATTTTGAATGTGTGAGTCTGGCTGTATTAGTCCGTTTTCATGCTGCTGATGGAGACATACCTGAGATTGGGCAATTTACAAAAGAAAGAGGTTTAATTGGACTTACAGTTCCACGTGGCTGGGGAAGCCTCACAATCATGGAGGAAGGCAAGGAAGAGCAAGTCACGTCTTATATGGATGGCAGCAAGCAAAGACAGAATGAGCACCAAGAGAAACGGGTTTCCCCTTATCAAACCATTATACCTCCTGAGACTTATTCACTACCATGAGAACAGTACAGGAAACACTTGCCCTCATAATTCAAACATCTCCCACTGGGTCCCTCCCATAACACGTGGGAATTATGGGAGCTACAAGATGAGATTTGGGTAGAGACACAAAGCCAAACCACATCATTCCGCCCCTGGCCCCTCTTGAACCTCATATCTTCACATTTCAAGATCAATCATGCCTTCTCAAAAGTCCCCCAAAGTCTTAACTCATTTCAGCATTAACTCAAAAGTCCACACTCCAAAGTTTCATCTGAGACAAGGCAATTCCCTTCTACCTATGAGCCTGTAAAATCAAAAGCAAGTTAGTTACTTCCTAGGTACAATGGGGGTACAGGCATTGGGTAAATACATCCATTCCAAATGGGAGAAATTGGCCAAAACAAAGGGGCTGCAGGCCCTACACAAGTCTGAAATCCAGCAGGGCAGTCAAATATTAAAGCTCCAAAATGATCTCCTTTGACTCCATGTCTCGCATCCAGGTCATGTTGATGCAAGAGGTGGGTTCCCATGGTCTTGAGAAGCTCTGCCCCTGTGGCTTTGCAGGGTATAACTTCCCCTCTGGCTGCTTTCATGGGCTGATATTGAGGGTCTATGGCTTTTCCAGGTGCACAGTGCAAGCTCTCAGTGGATCTACCATTCTGGTGTCTGGAAGATGGTAGCCCTTTTCTCACAACTATACTAGGCAATGCCCCAGTAGGGACTCTATGTGGGGACTCCAACCCCACATTTCCCTTCCACACTGCCCTAGCAAAGGTTCTACATGAGGGCCCCACCCACAGCAAACTCCTGCCGCAGCATCCAGGCATTTCCATATGTCTTCTGAAATCTAGGTGGAGATTCCCAAACCTCAATTCTTGACTTCTGTGCGCTCGCTCAACACCACATGGAAACTTCCAAGGCTTGAGGCTTGCACCCTCTGAAGCCACAGCCTGATCTCTATGTTGGCCCCTTTCAGCCATGGCTACAGTGGCTGGGATGTAGGGCATCAAGTCCCTATGCTGCACATAGCACAGGGACACTAGGCCCGGCCCACAAAACCATCTTTTCCTAGGCCTCTGGGCCTGTGATGGGAGGGGCTTCCGTGAAGACCTCTGTCATGCCCTGGAGACATTTTCCCCATTGTCTTGGGGATTAACATTCGACCCCTTGTTGCTTATGCAAATATCTGCAGCTGGCTAGAATTTCTCCTTAGAAAATGGGTTTTTGTTTTTTTTTTTTTGAGATGGAGTCTCACTCTGTTGCCCAGACTGGAGTTTAGTGGTGTAATATCGGCTTGCTGCAACCTCCACCTCCTGGGTTCAAATGATTCTCCTGCCTCAGCCTCCCAAGTAGCTGGGACTATAGGCACCCGCCACCACGCCTGGTTAATTTTTTGTATTTTTAGTAGAGATTGGGTTTCACTGTGTTAGCTAGGATGGTCTCGATCTCCTGACCTCGTGGTCTGCCTGCTTTGGCCTCCCAACGTGCTGGGATTACAGGTGTGAGCCACCGCACCCGGCCTGGGTTTGTTTTTTGTTTTTTTTTTTTCCTTCTATCACATGGTTAGGCTGAAAATCTTCTGAACTTTTATACTCTGCTTCCCTTTTAAAGCTGAATGCCTTTATAGCACCCAAGTCATCTCTTGACTGCTTTGGTGCTTAGAAATTTCTTCTGCCAGATGCCCTAAATTATCTCTCTGAAGTTCAAAGTTCCACAGATCTCTAGGGCAGGGATAAAATGCCAGCAGTCTCTTTGCTAAAACATAACGAGAGCCACCTTTGCTCCAGTTCCCAACAAGTTCCTCATCTCCATCTGAGACAACCTCAGCGTGGACCTTATTGTGCATATCGCTATCAGGCTTTTGGTCGAAGCCATTCAACAAGTCTCTAGGAAGTTCCAAACTTTCCCACATTTTCCTGTCTTCTTTTGAGCCCTCTAAACAGTTCCAACCTCTGCCTGTTTCCCAGTTCCAAAGTCGTTTCCACATTTCCTGGTATCATTTCAGCAACGCCCCACTGTACTGGTACCAGTTTACTGTATTAGTCCATTTTCATGCTCCTGATAAAAATATACCTGAGACTGGGCAGTTTACCAAAGAAAGAGTTTTAATTGGACTTACAGTTCCACGTGGCTGGGGAAGCCTCACAATCATGGAGGAAGGCAAGGAAGAGCACGTCATGTCTTACATGGAGGACAGCAAGCAAAGACAGAATGGGTGCCAAGCGAAACGGGTTTCCCCTTATCAAATCATCATATCTCATGAGACTTATTCACTGCCATGAGAACAGTACAGGAAAGACCCGCCCTCATAATTCAAACATCTTCCACCAGGTCCTTCCCACTACATGCGGGAATTATGGGAACTACAAGATGAGATTTGGCTGGGGACACAGAGCCCAACCACATCACCTGCTTTATGGTTATCAGATCATTACTTCAAAGACATTGTGCCTACAACTTAAGCTACTATAAGCCTCCTGAGGCAATGTCTATGTTTTACTTATTTTTCCTCTACATTGCACAGTCATTATCTGCTTAGTATATAGCATCCACTTAATAATCTTACTGATATTGTTGGCTTGGTTGTGGTACTGTGATTCAAAAATCTTAACTTTAAAAGATGTCACTCCATGGTTTATAAACTCTACCTTCAGACACTCCTCCTAGCAGCTCTTATAAAGAAGAAGGTAGTTGCCAATAATAATAAAAAGTTAATACTTGCTGATTGTTTACCAGACATTGAAACTAAGAGTTAGGTACCATTAGCCACAGATATTACATATGAAGAGATCACAGCATAACAGTAAAGTCATTTGTCCAAGCTAAGAAGATTTCAAATGAAAATTGAACTTCAGGTATCCCAATCCTAATCATTTTCCTCTTTGAATTGTAGGTAGTGTGTTGTTCATACCCTCCCAAATAATCTCCAAACTCTAACTAAATAGTGCAGTTTTTAGTTCATTAGTTTTATGTATTGAGTTTTCATTAAATATTTTAAATGAACAAAATGTTTAGTGGATAAACCACTGATGTGTATAAAAGAGACAGATAACCTATGATATGTTCGTAAAAGTGCCTTTTCTGGAAACTTGCTTGGCTTTATATAACAACATATTACTAAAACTAATATTTTCATTCAATAATGATGTCATTTATTATAAAATGCAAAGAAATGCCAATACTTGGGCATATAATAAATTTTATTCATAATTTAGTGTAAACTAAGCAATGTCTAAGCCACTGGGCTTATACTGAGCTTACTTTGCTAAATGTCTCTTTGTTGCTGAATATATCAATGCTATAAATTAACTAAGTAGCGTATGATAATGCTATCATGTTTATTGAATGCAAGATAGTATAGATTGCAAGATGCACCATTATTTTATGTACGATTAAGAAATAAAAAAGTACCACTACTGACTACATGATGACATGCCAGCATATAAAAGATTAATTTTGGACACATTAAAGTGTGAAAATATGCATCTTAGAATTAACTAAATAGTTACCTCCAATACTCTTGTGATATTAGTAGTATCTAATTTGTATCTTACTAAAAAGAGAAATAATTCATCCTCCCTATAGAGTCCTGGTTAAGAAAATGAACTTTAGATTTGGACTTCATGATTTAGGATACTGACTTCACTGATATTAGGCAATTTACTTTCTGTCATTTAGTTTCACCATTTAATACCGAATGACACTGTGAAAATGACATAGGGTAATACACAGAGAATTGTTTGTCACATAATAAGAAACATTCTGGGTGTAAAACAAATGCTAGGTATTTATGTTTTATAATTAGATGTGAAAATATGGAGGAAAGTAGTAAGTATTTGTTCAAATATAGAAAGTGACCACAAATTCTTTGATGTTCTTCTCATCAAAGAAGTTCCTTCTGACGGTGGCTCACACCTGTAATCCCAACACTTTGGGAGGCCCAGGCGAGCAGATCGCTTGAGGTCAGGAGTTCAAGATCAGCCTGGCCAACATGGTGAAACCCTGTCTCCACTAAAAATACAAAAATTACCTAGGCATGGTGGCACACACCTGTAATCTCCAGCTACTTTGGAGGTTGGGGCAGGAGAATTACCTGAACCCAGGAGGCAGAGGTTGCAGTGAGCCGAGATTGCGTCACTGCACTCCAGCCTTGGTGACAGAGTGAGTGAGGAGTGAGTGAGACTGTGTTTAAAAAAAGAACAAAAAAAGAAAATGTGGCACATATACACCATGGAATACTATGCAGCCATAAAAAATGATGAGTTCGTGTCCTTTGTAGGGACATGGATGAAACTGGAAAACATCATTCTCAGTAAACTATCTCAAGGACAAAAAACCAAACACCGCATGTTCTCACTCATAGGTGGGAATTGAACAATGAGAACTCATGGACACAGGAAGGGGAACATCACATTCCGGGTACTGTTGTGGGGTGGGGGGTGGGGGGGCGGGGACAGCATTAGGAGATATACCTAATGCTAAATGACGAGCTAATGGGTGCAGGAAATCAACATGGCACATGGATACATATGTAACAAACCTGCACATTGTGCACATGTACCCTAAAACCTAAAGTATAATAAAAAAAAAAAAAAAAAAAGAACAAAAAAACCTCTTTCTCTACCCATATAATATTGACTATTGGTCTGGCCTTATGAATTTCTTTGGCCAGTGGGAAATTAGAAAACATGATACAAGCAAAAGTTTGGAAAGGTGTTTTTTGTTTTGCTTTCGATCATGAAACAACTGCTGGATAATGAAGAATATATATAGGTATTACCCCAGTTGACACAAAGCCAACCATCAGTCACAGTCACAGGGGAGAAACACTACTACATATCAACAACTTACCGAATGCCAGAGATGTGTGTGAGCCCATCCAAGACCAACTAGCCCTTTGAGAACCCATCATCTGAATGCAACTGTATAAATAAAGTAAGCCTAGGCAAGAAGGACTGCCCAGCTGAGCCCAGTTCAACTTGCTAATCCACATAAGTGCACTCTTAAATAACTGTTTTCTGTTTTTGTTTTTTTTGTTTTTTGAGACAGGATCCCTTTCTGTCACACAGGCTGGTATGCAGTGGCACAATCATGGCTCACTGCAGCCTTGACCTCCCAGGCTTAAGCAGTCCTCCTACCTCGGCCTCCCTAGTACCTGGAACTATAGGCATGCACCACCATGCCTGGCTAATTTTTGTATTTTTTAATAGAGATGTGGTTTTACTATATTGCCTAGGCTAGACTTGAACTCCTGGGCCCACCTGACTCAGCCACCCAAAGTGCTGGGATTATAGCTGTGAGCCACCATGCCTGGCCTAAAGAACTGTTGCTTTAAGCTACCAAATATTAGGAGAGTTTGTTACGCAGCAAAGCCACTGATACTATGGAGACACACTATTCTCCTGTAGCTGTGCTACAGGAGATGATTTCTTTTTCCCAATATGAAAAAAGTCTTGTCTTTATTAGTCTTTTTATTATTATTATTATTATTATACTTTAAGTTTTAGGATACATGTGCACAATGCGCAGGTTTGTTACATATGTATCCACGTGCCGTGTTGGTGTGCTGCACCCATTAACTCGTCATTTAGCATTAGGTATATCTCCTAATGCTATCCCTCCCCGCTCCCCCCACCCCACAACAGTCCCTGGAGTGTGATGTTCCCCTTCCTGTGTCCCTGTGTTCTCATTGTTCGATTCCCACCTATGAGTGAGAACGTGTGGTGTTTGGTTTTTTGTCATTGTGATAGTTTACTGAGAATGATGATTTCCAGTTTCATCCATGTCCCTACAAAGGACATGAACTCACCCTTTTTTATGGCTGCATAGTATTCCATGGTGTATATGTGCCACATTTTCTTAATCCAGTCTATCGTTGTTGGACATTTGGGTTGGTTCCAAGTCTTTGCTATTGTGAACAGTGCCGCAATAAACATACGTGTGCATGTGTGTTTATAGCAGCATGATTTATAGTCCTTTGGGTGTATACCCAGTAATGGGATGGCTGGATCAAATGGTATTTCTAGTTCTAGATCCCTGAGGAATCACCATACTGACTTCCACAATGGTTGAACTAGTTTACAGTCCCACCAACAGTGTAAAAGTGTTCCTATTTCTCCACATCCTCTCCAGCACCTGTTGTTTCCTGACTTTTTTTTCTTTTTTTAATTAAATTTTTTTTGCACACAAAACAATAAACATTTTCTAAAAATACATACGAACAAAAAGATGCATATCAAACATATTAGGAAGGTTGCACATGGGAAGATGGGGAATAGAAGTGGGGGGTGGGAATTAAAGAAAATAAATGAGAGAGGGACTTTGTATGGATCAATGATAATAACTCAGTCCTCTATTTGACAAAGAAGAAGGAGAAGGAAGAGGAATAAAAAGAAAGTGGGATAAAGGATCAGAAAGGGAGGAAAATAGAAAAAATTAGAGTATGACTCCAGGGTAGACCTGTTTTGTTGTCGCTGGGTTGGTTGGTTGGTTTGTCTGTTGTATTTTTCATAGGTTTCGCCATGTTGGTCAGGCTGGTGTGGAACTCCCAGCCTCAAGTGATCAACCTGCCTCGGCCTCCCAGAGTGCTGGGACTACAGGCGTGAGCCACCATGTCGAGCCCCCACACTGCGTCTGGCCTCCATGGTAGACCTCCCAGACGGGGCGGCCTGGCAGAGGCGCTCCCCACATGCCAGATGGGGCAGCCGGGCAGAGGCACTCCTCACATCCCAGACGATGGATGGCCGGGCAGAGACGCTCCCCACCTCCCTGATGGGGCGGCGGCCGGGCAGAAGCTGCAATCCCAGCACCCTGGGAGGCCAAGGCATGCGGCTGGGAGGCGGAGGCTGCAGCGAGCCAAGACCATGCCACTGCACTCCAGCCCAGGCAACACCGAGCGCCGAGTGAGCGAGACCCCGTCTGCAGTCCCAGCACCTCAGGAGGCTGAGGTGGGCAGACCACTCGAGGTTAGGAGCTGGAAACCAGCCTGGCCAGCATGGCGAAACTGCACCTCCAGCCAAAGGAGAAAAACAAGGGAGGGGTGGTGGCGTGTGCCCGCAATCCCAGGCAGGCCAGAGGCCGACGCAGGAGAATCAGCGGAGCCGGAGGCAGGGAGTCTGCGGCGAGCCGAGTTCACTGCAGCCTGGGCAACAGAGGGAAGAAAGGAAAGAAAGAGGAAGGAAGGAAGGAGGGAAGGAAGGAAGGAAGGAAGGAAGGAAGGAAGGAAGGAAGGCAGGCAGGCAGGCAGGCAGGCAGGCAGGCAGGCAGGCAGGCTTTCCTGACTTTTTAATGATCGCCATTCTAACTGGTGTGAGATGGTATCTCATTGTGGTTTTGATTTGCATTTCTCTGATGGCCAGTGATGATGAGCATTTTTTCATGTGTTTTTTGGCTGCATAAATGTCTACAAACACCTCTACACAAATAAACTAGAAAATCTAGAAGAAATGGATAAATTCCTCGACACTTACACCCTCCCAAGACTAAACCAGGAAGAAGTTGAATCTCTGAATAGACCAATAACAGGCTCTGAAATTGTGGCAATAATCAATAGCTTACCAACAAAAAAGAGTCCAGGACCTGATGGATTCACAGCCGAATTCTACCAGAGGTACAAGGAGGAACTGATACCATTCCTTCTGAAACTATTCCAATCAATAGAAAAAGAGGGAATCCTCCCTAACTCATTTTATGAGGCCAGCATCATCCTGATACCAAAGCCGGGCAGAGACACAACCAAAAAAGAGAATTTTAGACCAATATCCTTGATGAACATTGATGCAAAAATCCTCAATAAAATACTGGCAAACCGAATCCAGAAGCACATCAAAAAGCTTATCCACCATGATCAAGTGGGCTTCATCCCTGGGATGCAAGGCTGGTTCAACATACGCAAATCAATAAATGTAATCCAGCATATAAACAGAACCAAAGACAAAAACCACATGATTATCTCAACAGATGCAGAAAAGGCCTTTGACAAAATTCAACAACCCTTCATGCTAAAAACTCTCAATAAATTAGGTATTGATGGGACGTATCTCAAAATAATAAAAGCTATCTATGACAAACCCACAGCCAATATCATACTGAATGGACAAAAACTGGAAGCATTCCCTTTGAAAACTGGCACAAGACAGGGATGCCCTCTCTCACCACTCCTATTCAACATAGTCTTTTTAAAAATTATGGTTTAACGTGTAAAATTCTAATTTAAATCTATTAAACACCCTCACAAGATCTAAAAGCCTTTGAAACTTAGTGTGTGGCAAAAACAGATTTTAATTCCTTCTGAGTAAGTAGTAAGTTTAAATTTTGAAGGCTTTTAATAGTAAAGAGAGAGAGAAAAAAAGCAATATGAGACAAGTAGGGAAGGAACATGTTGATACCTTGCAACTTAAATATGTCTTTGACAGCCTGCTTGTTTGGATTTTTTTTTAATAATAATAACAGGTCATTTAATCCTGGCTACAACAACAACAAAGAATCCATAAAAGAACCTTGACATACTTTGAATTCCTTCTCTTATTCCATCCTGTGCCTTACCATTCATGGAATGGTATGGAAAGGTGCATGATAAAGCCCTTTCTGGCAGATAAATCTGCTGATAGTTTTGCAGATGTGTTTTTCTAGAATATTTAACTCCCCTCTTCTTCTGTCTTCATGACCAGCACAGTACTGAGCAAAAAGATGATACTTAAATTGATGCACTAGCTTTGAGAACAACACATTCTCTGGGGATGACAATGCCAGCTGAGAAATGATTTTTTCCTACTCTGTGCAGTCCGGACTTTCACATGTGTACTGAATAAAAAGAAAAACTTCCATATGGCACCAGAGGACTTGACTGGAAATATTAGTAATCATTTAATAAAAAACTAATTTGGAGGACTCTGGAAAAACTGCAAGACAGAAAATGAGAAATTATCTCACAATTCTTTTTGCCTTCTCACATTGCCAAATGAAAATTAATAAGGAATTTTCAGACTCATGTTATCATGGTTATTTAATAATGAAAGAAGATGGATCTGAAAACCTATAGGATTCTTAAACCTCTTTACTGGTCTATGGGCCATCTCACTACTTGTTTATTTGTTTGTTTTTAATTTCTCACCACTGTAAAGAAAGATATGTCTTAATATTTTCCACCAAAAAATAGGTTAGTAATAAGACAGTTTCTGTCGTACTTATACCTGTGTTTGTAATATGTCATTAAATATTTATACACTCATATCTTCTGCTAGTTAGTGAGTTATTCTAGAATATATACTTCTACCTTCTATCTTTTGTGACTGGCATAATGTTTCAATTATCTGTTGCTACATAACAAAATACCTCCAAATTTAGTAGCTTAAAACAACAACGTTTTCTTGTTTCTCGTGATTCTGTGAGTTGATAAGCAGTTGTGCACTGAGCTGGGAGTTGAGCCAGGTCTGGGAAGTCCAAGATGGTCTCCTTCATGTATCTGTCAGACAGTGTCGGCTGTTGGCTGCACATCAGTTCTCCACATGGTCTACCTCTTCTTCCATTAGCTTAGATAGACTTCCCTAGTGTATGGAGGCTGGGTTCCAAGAGAGTGAAGCTCAAGCTGCCAAGCCTTTTACAGGTTGGGCCCAGAACTGGCATGGTGTCATGTTCGCTGCATTCCGTTTGTCAAAGCCAGCCTAGATTCGAGTGGAAGTGAAATAAAGTCCACCTCTGGAAGGAAGGAGTGGTCAACCAGTTCCAGGATGGGAAGAAGTGTTGGTGGTCATCTTTGAGGGAATTCATAGTTTTTAAAATATATTCATTGATTGAATGAGTGAGTGAGCAGTGGAAAAACCTGTTGTCTAGGTGACAACCAGAATTCTGAAGAATAATGTACTGGAAAGAGAATGTATGTATTTCCCTTTACTCCTTTTCAACTTCTTTCTTTTTTATTCATTCAGAAATTTTGAATAATGATTAAGTGTTTGCCAGAAAGAGACGAAGTGACTGGTGACTGGCATTTCAGACAGAAGGGGCACCCAGTGCAAAGACCTAGAGCAATAAAATTACATGATGGGCATGGGGAACAGTGAATAATTGAATGTGGCTCCTAGATTGGGATGCATGCAGAAGACTGGTGAAAGATGAAGCTGAAAATGTAAAAGGAGGAGCTGGAATGTCATAGAAAGAAAATTGGCATTTGTTCTTTAAGCAATGGAGAGTTGTTGAAGGATTTGAAATAGAGTATAATCCTGATGAGGTTTTTTAGTGTATGTGTAAGATAGACTATCTGGACTCTAGTGAGGACAGAAGTCTTGTGTGTCTTGTTCATTTCTACATACTCTCTTAAAACTCTAAGACACCTACCATGTGGCCAATGTTTTTTTAACGTTGAGCGCTTGATTGCTGAATATTCATTCTGATTGTTCACATGTGCCAGACTATTTGGAAAACTAAGTGTGAGGGAGTTCATACAGGGGTTTTTGGAAAATTGGCTGGAATCATAGATGATGGACTACAGCATGCAGACTTTGAAAATCATAATGAAGAGGAAGAGATTAATAGATTAAGAAAGGAATAGATTAATTAATATATTAATAGAATGTTGAGGAATAGAGGACTGGATTAATGGAATAGATTAATAGATCTTGTCAAGCTGATCCTTTCACCAGGAAAACTGTCTTTGTTGAGATTACATCATCTCATTTATTTTGTCCCAAAAGACATAGTCTGAATACCTATTTTTCCCTTTCATTTACTTATGTAATTAGATATAATTTGCCTTTATAAACTATTTCAACTACATCATAAATATGTAACTTTACCATTTTATTTGTTCACCTTCTTTCTGAATTTTGGTCTGTTTGGAGTAAAGACACTCATTATGTATTTTGCTTACATCGTGTTACGATTGGTGTGGAGGAACTGATACCCCTCTTCACATTTAATTTTTCCCATTAGCAAAACACTTTCATGTACATTTCATTATAACATTGGTACCCACAGCAACTATAATAGGTGGGAAGTCTGAATCCCTTTTGCAGAAAAAGAAGGTGAGGTTTTGACAATTTAAAGAACCTATGCATTTACTCTAATGTCAGGGAAATTACTCCCAATGAGCAATATAAGTGGATGAAACTAAAAGATGAATTTAATGAAATTTCTAAAAGTGTTGAACTACTTTTGTAAGCTGACATATAGATTCTTTGCTCTGTGACATTTGGGCATTTTCATATTTCTCGGAAATTGTTTGTTTAATGCTTCAACCTGAACATCTCCTGGAAGATCAAGATCAAGAGCACCAAGAAGTACACATTTCTCCCTAACATACACCTGATCATAAAAGGCCATAGACCAAGTCCCAAGTCATAAGGAGGCCCTTCTGTAATAAACCCGAGTGGCCAGCACTATGCTTCAGCACATACGAAATTCCAGAGATAGGCAACTCTGCCTCTGGACCTGCCTTCAGATCAGCCTTTGGACAGCAGTTGGTGATTTTAGAAGGCCTTACACGTGCATTTGGAGTGCACTATTCTACAGACTGGAAACAAATCCCACCAAGTGTTAAAGAAAATGTAAATGTGGCTCAGATTTCTTTATAGACTGTTACTTATGTAAATCGACAGAATGATTATACTTAGGGAATGGGTAGTGATGAAAATAAATTGATGATTTATTTTTTAAAACCTCTCTTCTCAAACGAGAGTGACTTGTAAATGAGAAATGAGGAAAATTCCTGAGTTTTATCAAGAATGTGGGAAAAGAAGAAGGTAAAGTGGGCCATTCCTATTACAATTCTTGCCTTCAATCCCCTTCCTCATTTTCCCTGAATGTTTCCTTTCCCATTTAATATAAATGTAGTTATTCTTTCTATTTTAATTATAGAGATGTACTCAGGATGCTTTCTAATTTAATGTATTGAGACACAAATTCATTCTGGAGATACTGCTGGGTAGCACTGGAATGTGTTAATCCCAGTATTAGCCTGTCTCCTCTCTCTGCCTTTCTATTATCAAGAATTCTATCACCTGTGACTTCATGATCACATCTCTAAAGGTG
The DNA here is from genome assembly GCF_009828535.3 of Hylobates moloch. NCBI lineage: Eukaryota > Metazoa > Chordata > Mammalia > Primates > Hylobatidae > Hylobates > Hylobates moloch. Next base: position 22,090,673 of record NW_026652288.1, on the reverse strand, counting down.
TTACTTGGTGGGCTGATCTAGTTGCTTATAGCTATAAGAGCGTAAGCTGCAGAACTCAGTATTACAGTTAGGCTGTCACAGTTCTGACCGTCTGGATGTTGATTTAAGTATTCCCTCCAAGCCTCCACTCCTCTACACACTGGGACTTCTCATCCTGATTCCCAACTCATGGCAGTGTTACGTGAGGTCAGTGTGGGGTGCTGTTCCCCCTCCTCTGGTTTCCACCTGGAGAGATGTTCCCTTTACACTCCTAGCTTCGTGTCCTGCCACTTCATTACTCCTTTCCAAAAGAATAGGAGTGAATGCTGATTAATACTTTGGGTGCAGTAACTTAAGATACTCCCCTTTTTCTCTCAGAATGGATATTCTGCCTGCAAAGAGCTTAAGCTTCCCTCTACCCTTGGCCATGTGTGGTGCTGACTTGCAGATGAGTTGCCAATGATGTCCCGCAATGCTTGTAATGGAGTGGGTAATTTACATTCAAGGACATAGTATTAAAGGGTCCACCTAGTTAACAGGCCTAAATCCGCATTCCCCCACCCAGCCTTTGACAGCAATAGATGTGATTTACTCATCTTTGTCTTCCTGAGTCATTTCTCTTTAAATATGATCAAGCTGAGATAGAGAGGTGAGGGTATGATTCACTAGCCTTAGTTTTTTGCCTATAACTTCTTGTTGGACTTTTCTGAATGCCACTCCTATAAAATGAGAAGGATCCTGCTATGTTGTGCCCTTTTGCTTTAGTTAGTTAGTAAACTCATATATTAATTCTCTCCATATAACTAGAAAAAAAGTACTCTGACTGAGACATGCATGATGGTGCATAACATGACCCTAACTGCCAACAAATGTGAACAAGTGTGTGAAGACTCAGAGGCATGTGATTTATTTGGAACTTCCCTAACTTCCCTCCAGGAGACTATTTTATCTTGGGTGAAAGGAAGCTAGTAGAATAGAGAGTAATAGGGTGTTTTTTTGGGTGGGGGAGCTTTTCCCCCTCCTATCAAGAGAATTCTTTTGTTTGAAAACCTACTTTAGGTCCAATAGATAGAATAGATTAAAATGATGCTGCCATAAAGTGGGGATGAAAGGCTTCCTGTGCCACTTTGGTGCCTCCATGATACCCTTAGAACACATGATGCACTTTTGTTTTTTTCCATTTGTAGAGATGAGATCTCTCTATGTTGCCCAGGATGGTCTTGAACTCCTGGGGTCAAGCAATCCTCCTGCCTCAGCCTCCCAAAGTGCTGGGATTACAGGTGTGAGTCACGGTGCCCAGCCTGCACTCATCTTTAATGCCACAGAATCACTGCCCTGGAAGTCAAGCCCATGAAGATTTATATCCATAAATAACCCAATGAACACAGAGCATTTGAACTGACCCAAAATTCATTTTTATCACCTTTTGGAGGCAACTCGACTCTTAAGTCCCTTCTGGCTCATAGAATTAAACATAATATTTTAAAAAGTAGAAGGTGACTCAATCTCTAAATTCCTAGGGTATCGCATCTCAGCATCCCATTTTGGAGTTTTCCACAATGTCTAGAATAGTACACCTGGCTTAAAGCTGACAGTCAATGAATGCTTAATGACTGAATCAGTGAATGAATGAATAGAAAAAGCTGATAGCTGTTTTTGGGAGCAGTGGAGGACAAGAACCAGCCAGACACTATGTAATAAAGAATATCATTCAGAAAGTTTCTCTATTGACTTTTCAAAGATTAGAAATCTATAGACCTAAAATTACCTTCTCCATCTTTCAAAGGTAAATTTTCACAAAGGGAAACTCCTTTCGGTTGGAATATGACTTTCCCCTGCTGAAAACACCTGTTCCTGACAGATTTGGCTTCTTCACCCTACAAAGGCACTGTGAAGAGATGACCTACAGCCTTTCCAGAAAGAAGTACAAGGAAATAACACTTGTTTCATTTAGGTGACAAGACTGCTTATAAGCCATTTTTCAGGTGTGTCTTAAGTTTCTGATTTCAGCCACATTTCATCTCTTTTTCTAGAAAATGAATACGGGGGGTTAAAAAAATATTGTCGGCCAGGTGTGGTGGCTCATGCCTGAAATCCCAGCACTTTGGGAGTCCGACGTGGGCGGATCACGAGGTCAGGAGATTGAGACCATCCCAGCTAACATGGTGAAACCCCATCTGTACTAAAAATACACAATTAGCTGGGCGTGGCAGCTCATGCTGCCAGCTACTTGGGAGGCTGAAGCAGGAGAATCACTTTAACCCAGGAGGTGGAGGATGCAGTGAGCCGAGATCATGCCACTGCACTCCAGCCTGGTGACAAAGGTAGACTCTGTCTCTCTCTCTTTCTATATATATATAAAATATATTTATATATGTATGTATATATAATATATATAATATATATATAATGTATGTATATATATTATATATAATATATCTGTGTATATATTATATATAAGATATATATAATATATGTGTATATATGTGTATATATACACATACACATATATGTGCATATATACACATATATACATATAGAAATATATATACACATATATACATATAGAAATATATATACATATATACATATATACACATATATACATATATAAAAATATATATATACACACCAAAAATTCATTTTTATCACCTTTTGGAGGCAACTTGACTTTTAGGTCCCTTCTGGCTTATAGAATTAAACATAATATTTCAAAAAGTAGAAAGTGGCTCACTCTCTAAATTCCTAAGGTATCACATCTCAGCATCCCATTCTTGAATTTTCCACAATGTCTAGAATATAGAATATTGAAGAATATATATATAGTCTTTCTATACTGACCCTTATCAACTTACCATCTCCAAACCCTAACTGTTGACTCTTAGGGGAAGCCTGTGCAAACAAGGGATTTGTTTCTGTCATTCTCTTATATCTGTGCGTCCCAAAAGTTGCTGAAGTGCCCTTGGGTGCCATGGAAAATTCACATAGGTATCTTGGGATAGTTTAAGTGTTTCAGCGAAATGCAACAATGTTTGTTAGACATCCCACAAAATACTCTCAAGGCAGCTCACAGTTTGAGTATTAGATTGAGCAATTTTCCTCTAGGTTGATGCCAGCTGGGATTTGGAAGGTTGCTGTGATACAAAGAAAACATGACATGAACATCATCATGGAACAGGACACAAGGGTGGCAGTGCTCAATCTGATTCCAAGGTTTGACTTGTATAGCGTCTTCAGGTGCACATACCTCATTAGTGACTAATTGTGGTTACTTAAACATCAGATGAAAGGTGTATGCATTCTTTCCACGTGTGCATATTGTTTTCTTTCAAATGACGACTAAGTTGTTAATAAACACCTGTTAAATTATTTGGACCTAGTTAATTAATTAATTTGGTTTGGAGGCACTGTGTTAATGGTGGCAGCCAGACAGGATTCAATTTTTAAAGAAGATTCATAGGACCCAAAATGACAGTACTTACAAATCTATGATTTATTGGAGGAAAATGATATAATTTAGAAAGAGCATTAAAATAAGAATGTGCATTTGCAGCCAAAGGCTGCCCCACGGTAAAGGGTATGGAGAGACCAGGCATGAGTGAAACTTTCCACTTGCTTCAGGACCATACTGGATACACTTCCTTTCTTGGATCAAGACCATCTCATCGTGTGCATGTGCACCTCAGAACCAGGGAGTTCACTGTGGAGGCTTGGCCATGGTTTCTTACACCCTGCTTGTTATGTAGGCATATTTGTTGTTACATAAATAGCTCCAATGGTAGGGCCCCCCAGGGGGCTCTTGCTGAAACTAGGGGCAAATCATCCTCTTACTGTTTACCAATAAACTGCCATCAAATTGACACAAACATCCTTGGACCCATCGTTACAAAATAACACTATTAATCAGTGGATGTTATGCCTTGACCAAGGGTCAGCCAGCACCCTGAAGGCACATCTCTTACCTCAGCAAAACAATTTAGGCAAATTTCAGATGTGCTGGAATTTACTCCCACAGCGTAGACACTGTGTAAAAAGTACCAGGCACTAGAGTATCATGATGAGAAAGTTTGCCTTGAAACTTTATTTCAATAAATGCATCTATACGTGTTGTTATGGCAATTAGTGTGTAGTAGAAATGTGTTGAACTCTAGGGCCTTTTATTTGAACAGCTTCATGAAACTTAACGTTATTTTCCAGATACCTAATCTTGTTGACAATGTTTTCAGCCTCATTTCTGAACAGAATATACATCTTCAGGACAAGTAACAGCACAACGTTTACTTCTTTATGAAAAAAAAGACAAAAGAATAAAAAATGAAATAGAAAAAGGATTCTTATAGGAAATCATGTGAATAAAACAGAGAACATAGGACAAATTACTTTTTGTCATGTACTAGTCCAGCAAATATGTGTTTTTTTTTTTTTTTTCCTAAGAGTTCTGTTTTTGGTCCTCATCTTTTTTCTCATTCAAGCTTTGCCTAGGTTTGCAATCTGCCCCACTAATCTGATTAAACCACCATGTACTTGCTCATGACTCAAACCTGTGTCTCCAACCCAGTTGCCTGCTGGGATCCAGCTTAAGATATACCCACATTCTTACAGGTCCCCTGTTCACAATGTACCACAGGGTTTTTAAGCTCAACACATCTGTGACTATGTTTATATTCTCTCCACTCCCCAACTTCACCTGCAAACCCGCTTCTCTAGATTATTTTTCTGTTTTGGTTAATGGTATTAACACTTTCTAAGTTATGCAACCTAGAAAATTGGTGATGATGTTATTCTCTCCTAATTGTCTATATCCCTGTAAGTTCTCTTATATTTATCTCACAGCCAATGGTGCATTTCAGTAATTACTCACTCATCAGTTATCATAATTGTCTCTCAAATGCTAATTCTCTCTAGTATTTTCAGTCTCCATTTAAGCCTCCACATTTTTGTAGATCACAGTGAGCATCGTGCTGCAGGGTCAACACTATATTATTTCCTTCAGGTAAAATGGAGTCATGGCTCCCTAGTATCAAGCCAAGTGAGTCGTTATTTCCAAGCAGAGAACTCAGGGCTCTACGATCTGGTCCTGCTCCCCCTCCATCCATGTGACTCTTCCTCACAGTTCCTAAAGCACTCTGGGCTGATTCACATTCTGTCCTTTGTCTGTGTGGCTCCTCCTCCTTTCCTGTCTAGTCATTAAGTTTAAATTCAGGCTTCATCTCTCCTAGAAGTAAAAGCAGGAATTAAGTCCAAGTAGAGTTCATGGTCTGGCTCTGTCTCATGAACTGGTAAGCTAGTATTCCCCATGTAACACACACTTAACCATCATTCATAATCAAGGAATAGGAGAGTTGCAGAGAAGGCTTAATAAAGAAAATGTTGATGTTCAGATGTCTAGAATTTAGAGAGTGTGTGTCGCACCAGTGTTTAAGATTGCATTCATTAGAGGGAGAGGCTACAGGTAAAATATAAAGAAGAAAATCCATGCAGGACATTGTGCAAATCATGCAAGCAGTAGTGCTTCAGTCACAGCTGGGCAACTGTAATACAGAGATTGGAAAGAGACATAGAACTCAGTATGTGTCCCACAGAGTGGGGTGTGAAGAGTCCACTGCTGTTTAGTGTCCCAGTGGCGTGTGAATTTGGCATGCTGAGTAGGAAAGCAGATGTCCTGTGGAGGGCACTTCTCACCATGTAGGTGAGGAGGAGATTCCTCAATTTGTAAACAGTGAACATGAACAGCAAAGCAGGAGCAGAAGGAAAAAAAAAACAAATAAGCAGATATAAGACATTACCTGGGGACTCTCAGAAACACTTTAGCAGACTTCATGGGGAGCTATTGTATCAACTGGTTAGGGTGATTAATATGTTGATGTAACCACATTTCTGTTCACAAACTAGTGGGCTTGGAAGTTTCACTTGTTACACATTCTCATTCCCAGTAGAATTTCTTTCTTTCTCTGCAGTGCTTCATCTTTTCCCGTTGTCTGCATAGCATATAGAAGCCACATTTCAATAACACTATTTCACTTATATCTTCATGTCTGTCTCCCTGATTAAACTATAAGCTTTTTCAGGGCAGGCACCATGATTGTTCCTGTGTTTACACTCACTAAATACAGTGCTAGGAAAAGAATAGTAGTTCATTAACACTAATTAACTAGAACTGAATTCCCTTAGAAACCTTAGAGAGGATTGGATGACTGAAGTATCATTTTCTAATTTGCAACTAAGAAGCAGCTAGCAAGTTTTCTCATAAACAAAGAAGTGATAACTATCAAAGCACTATTAATCAAAATGTGTTCCCTTTCCTACCAGGCTTTACTCATTAGGATGATGAGGGAGGGGATTTATGTAGGAGCATAAATCAAGAATCTTAATGCTGAACAGAGTTGTATATTGCCAGAATTAGAAAAACGGCCCCTAGTTTAAAGGAAACAACAATTAAAGCTCTCTATGCATAGAGTTCTTTCCAAGATCACTCAAGCTTTCTGTAACTATGGAAATATTGAGATAAGTTTTAATATTGAAAAAAGGTGATTTACTTTCACTTTGAAGCATTGTTTGTGTCTTTTGTATCTAATTCCAGAATTATTTAGGCTTTCCTTGTTGCCATGTTACCAAAGTGTTCCTATAGTGTATGTGCATCAATGATAGATCTAGGAATTGTGTTTGGAAAATAAAAATCAATAAAAATTGCTTTCTTTATATTAATAGTTATAAATAATAAACATTCTTCTTGTTGTCTAAAATTTCACTATATTGCAAAAAGAAACCAGGGCGGTTAGATACGGAGATTTGGCAGAATCCATCCATGTCTGGGGAAGTAGGTGAGAGTTTTGGTTTTCACTAGATACCATGATTGTGTTGTCTAGAGTCAGAAACATAGTTCTGCCTTTGGTTTTGCAACTAGAGCTAAAACTTTTACTGGCTGGAATGTCTGTTACTTGAGATAGAAATGATGGTAATCAATGAAGATACACAGAAAACCTGCTATAGAATACTTACTCTCCAACTGGGCCTCAGTTTTTTTTTTTTTTTTTTTTTTTAATTGTTCCTCCATAAGACAGAAGAAAAAGGAGCCTTCCCAGATGCCTTAGGCAGTTTAGAAAATTATCAAAGACTTCTTAGGTAATAGCTTCAAAACTCACTAAGATGTCTTTCCGCTTTCAAATATTCTGCATGGGTGCTCATGAGTTCCAGTCTAGTAATTGTATATGTTTAATATACCCCTTATAGTTTGCTTTTATGCATTCAACTCATTTAATTATTTTAAAAGTCCTATAAGATAACACTGTTGTCATCACCATTTTCCCATGAGGAACCTGAGCCTTAGGGAGTTGACAGAATTTCTCCATATTCATGTAATTAGGTAGCATAGGTAGATCTTGAACCCCATATCCATGAATAACATTGTTTAACCACTAATTATATGACAAAAACCTTCATAGAAATATAATTTTGGGGTATGTGAATATGGTAAAGATCAAATTTTTATAATGGGATCAGTTATTATATTTCAAGTCTGTTGATTTTGCTTTAAGATTGTAAAAAGTCAGACTAATTGAAATCATCAGTGAGAGATGATGGATTCTTTCCCAGATGGATTTGCAACTTTCTGTACTAATTTCCCTAATTCAAATTTTCTACCTAGGTTTCCATCTCTGAGCTAACAAAGATGTAGACTCTTCCTTCCAGGATCTCCAGGTCTAGGAGGAAGAAACCTTTATAAATTTCCAGCTGTGAAAAACCCTGATAAGTGCTATAATAGAGATATGCATAAAAAGGACATGAGAGGCCCCCTAAGGAGATACTAATTATGATTGAAAATACCTACTAATTCTACCTGGACTTGACTAGGGTCTGGATGTCAGGTAGAAATAGAAATGCTGAATCTTAGAGGCAAATGGGGAACATAAACAAAGGTGTGAACTTAGCTATTGGACCCATGCTCAGCACCAGATATGCTTGGTCAAGACTTTGAGTATACAGAAAGGGAAGTGAGAGACAAGGCTAGGATTTTACTAGACACAAAACAAGTTGTTAAAGACAAGTTCTCCATTCCATTTAACATGTTCCTGCATTTCTTAATATAAGATTTAATTGTCATTATTGAGACAAACATTGATCAGAAGGCAGTGCGTCCATATTTAAAAAAAATGTTTTTGATATGTATTACAGTGACTACCTGCCTATTTAAAGGTAATAAATATTTCTTAAATGAATGGTCACATCATTAATGGATATCTAGAACTTGTGATGCATTTTCAAAATTGCTGATAGGTTTTTTTTGGTAAAGAATATAAACTAAATTTTAATGAGTTTTGATTTAAAGTAGCCTAAAATGTGAATGTTTTTCCCTAATGAGGGGAGTTCTAATTATTGTCACCATAGTTCATATTTGGTAATGGCCAGCACTGCTTTGGGTAGTTCATTAAATCATGAAGTGATTGATTTTCTTTTCCTTTTCTACTTTCAAGCGGATTATTTCTACCAAATATAATTGCCCTTTAGTGAGCAGTATTAGTTTGATGTACTGTGAACTTCCTTGGGGATGATCAGCCTCTGTGAATAGTAGCATTAATCTAGTACAGAAACATTAGTGGCTTGTAAGGATTAATTCTATTTTAAGAACCTTTTACGAACCTTGAGTGTACACATGCTCCATAATAACTTGTTTCCAATTTCTCAACTGTCACATCTTTAATTTGGTTATTCACATTGTTTCTTCACAGTTTTTGATTCAAGAATCTTCTATACATTCTTTACATAATATTTTAAACCATTCCTGTTGTTCTGAGAATGAAAAATGGACGGCAGACATGCCACTGATATTTTAAAGCACATGCATCAAAGACAGAACCAATCTTTTGAGTTTCCTTACTGCTGCAGCAAATACGTATTAGTACAGGCTTTCCCTGATTAAGTTCTGTTTCTTCTATGTTGTCAGCAGAAATTTAGTTTTAAATTTTAAATTCAGATTTCTAAAACAATTATCACTTCACCTGGGCATTCCAACAAGTTAATCAGTGGTTGAACTGAAATCATCATCAACTCCTCAAGCAATTGCACAGAGAGTATCTGCTAATTTGCTTCAAGTCAATTAATCCCTAGTGGAATGAAGTGGCAGCAGATGGAGATGGAGGGAGTCGCTCCTATCCAACTCATCATTGGTCCCAACTCATCAAGAGACCAGTGAGCTTTCTTCCGGGTACTTACAGTCAACTGCACAAAGGCCATGCCATTTTCCTATTTAGCATGATGAATTATAAGATTCTTCAGGAAAATATTTGCATTGTATAATGATCATAGGCAGGAAATGTTTTTCTTTGTATAGGGCTATTCAACAGCACAATCGGTGTGCCTGTCTGTTTCTGTTAGGAGAATTATAAATAAATAAATAAAAGGGAAGCAGAGTCTGATATTATGCTTTGGATTAATTCTAATTGATCCTGAAGAATTTAGAACTGAAATCTGGAAAGGTTAACATATGAAGTAAAGCTCCTTAAAAATAAATGACTTTTCTATTGACTGTTGTGATGGCAATGACACCTCTGGATGTAACAGCCTTTTTATCCAGAAAGATCCTCAAATTGAATGTGGGGATGGAGCAGAGCTTTAGCTCATTATCATTTGTCACATCTCAGATCTTGTGAGTGATGGTTAGTATTGTTTGCTGCCACACCAGTATAGCTCTAAGCACTTAATAGAGTATATGTGTCATTTGGACACAGAAAAGCATACTTTATAACCTCCCTCTGGTGAATGTTTTCTGGATGAATACCAACATAGACTAATAGTAACTTGGTAAATTAATGAACCCTTTACTCTTCTTTTGTAATTATTTGTATACTCAAGTAAATCTTAGTTCTGGAAGGCTATTTCTTTCACATTAGAAAGCATCCATTGTTTGAAAAATTGAGGGGAATGGGCATGCCAGTGTATCACAGTGGCTGCAGTCAATCATTTACTTTTTCACATGTACAATTAATCAATAATTTTGATTAAGCATACTTCATGTGGATAATGAGAAGTGGAAGTTTGAATGATAGAATTCCTTTATGCAAGGTTTACAGCCATCATTCAATGAACATGATGATTGCTTTTATGTTAGAGAAGGAAAAAAGAGGAATCAAGAATTTAAGCGCCATCAAAATAAGCACTGTGTCATATCTCACCCACCACCCTGGCTTGCATAGGGCAAAACCTGCATCAGACACTTGCCAAAATGCTCTTGGATAATTGCGAGGCCAGGGTTGCAAGTCTGGGCTTTCCTGTTCTGTGATCCCATACTTACCATAGTGATGCAGAAGGAGGGCTGTGGATGGCTTGAGGGTATTAATGTTCTTGTTTTATTTGATAAACATTTCTTAAAAAGCTATGGATTGAGTGTCAGTTGGGGCTAAATGCACAATAGTTAATTTGAAGAAGTACAAATCTTTGGATCAAGCCGGAACAATGGTATAACTATGTACACTGCTAATTTCTCAGTCTTAATTTTATTGCAGTAGAAGGACACTTTGAAAGTTAACAGACATGAGGCAGAATTCTCTAAGTAATTCAATGTTTTTAAAAGGCAAATATGTTAAAAATCTGATTAATATTCTGCTTTGTAACTTACATAATCCATATTCAATCTCTTAATGAGCTTTTGATTGTCGCAATGTTCCCTGTACATACTTGAAGGTGAATTTTAAACAAAAGTAGTGGAAAACAATAATGAATATCCAAATACTTTCTATAAAGGTCATTCAATAAATAATCTATCTATATATATATATATTTGTGCATTTGCTAAATATACAATGTATGTCTATATATTGATTATTGACAATATGACTACCTTGAAGTAGGATTTAAGGAAAAGGATATTACATGAGCTGTTAGTCATAGTTCCCAGGATATTAGTGTAGCTTTAAGGATTGTATGTTTATATATCTCCCAGAATCAGCCTGAGAAATAATAGTGCATTGACTGTGTGCATGTAATTATAAAGTAATATAGTGAGGATTTTCCCTCAAATCCCTAACACATTAACATATCCTTAAATAATATGATTCATCTTTTAGATATATTGCAAGCATGGTTATTGGTCATGACAAAGAAAATCGAGAATCCTCTAGTAGACCATTCATAATTTCACCATACAGACTATTATTTAAGAATTAAACACATTATAGGCCGGGCGCAGTGGTTCACGCCTATAATCCCAGCACTTTGGGAGGCCAAGATGGGTGGATCACGAGGTCAGGAGATCAAGACCATTCTGGCTAACACGATGAAACCCCATCTCTACTAAAAATACAAAAAATTAGCTGGGCGTGGTGGCTGGCGCCTGTGGTCCCAGCTACTCGGGAAGCTGAGGCAGGAGAATGGCGTGAACCCAGGAGGCAGAGCTTGCAGTGAGCCGAGATCATGCCACTGCACTCCAGCCTGGGCAACAGAGCAAGACTCTATCTCAAAAAAAAAAAAAAAAAAAAAAGAAAAAAGAAAAAAAAGAATTTAACACATCATATTATGATTATATATTTGACTGTTTTTCTTCTTTACTAAACCTTTGTTCTTATCCATTCTATCTTTGAAAATCATCACCTTACATATGGTCTTTATATAGTAACAAGTATTTATTAAATGGATAAGGTATTAATTATCTGTTTTTCAGAATTTACCTTATTCTTCTGACTACTAATGTAAAGAGAAACAAGTAGAACAACGAAGCATTTTATTATTTTAACAGCTAGACCAAAACTACAAAATTTATTTTTGTCTAGCATTCCCCAACATTGAAATGAGAAACATTAAATTCCACCTATTATCTACTAGGGACTGATTTTACAATTACTCATTTAGAAAAAAAATATGCAGTCAAGATATATATGTTCTACAAAAATCACTCTGAGATGGCAGACAGTTAACTTGATTTAAAAAAAAAAAAAGATATGTTCAGACCGCTGTTGTAACACCCCTACCCTAAGATGTAGAACCGAAAAGCAACTTTAGGGGGAAAAAATGTGCTTCTGTGAATACAATATGGTGATAGATGCTCCCTTATCCAGCCAAAAAAATAAGTCGGGCTTTTTTATTTGCATAATTGAATGTCATCTTTGTCACTTGCTCATCTTATTGGTCAAAAACACACAGATATCTACAGTTCAGCGTCAGATATCAAATTGATCTTTGCTTGATGGTTCTTGGGTTTCTAAATATTTTCCAAGACGTTTATTTATTCTACTTTAAATGTAATTTTATTATAAATGACCTCAAATGATCTTGAAAGTAGCCATAGTATACATTATATCTATACAGTGCTCACATCTGTTTGTGTGACAAAACGTATGCATTTATAGTGATATCTAGCCATGCAAATTTATTGCATAAACAGCTGGCCATGAATTTTTGAGACTTTGAGAAACTTTCCCGGTATAGAAGAGATATATAGTGGATCATGAAACACAGATAGGATTTAGATACATATTTGCTTAGCATTTCAGGTGCCATCCATTGGATTCTCTTACTCATGGCCAGTTAGAATGGTCTGAATGACTCTTTAGTGGAAATATAATAGAAGGAATAGAAATACAATAGACGGAATTTAAGTTTTTATGGACTGGAATAAATAGCTTATAAACCAGATGTTCTATGGCAGAAAATTTTTCCTTTGAGGTCTTTCTCAGCCTGTGATAATTAATCGAGGTGCTTAAAGTATGGCCAAAAAGTGAATTAATCATTACAGGTAGTGTAGCCAGAACTTGGAATTACAATCCTCTTTTATTTATCATTTGTTCATAGCTCCTCTTATATTTGCTAAGACCTTGTCATATGAATAAATGTCATTTTTGACTCTCATATATGTCAATAATCTACCATACATTTTGAATATAATTCACTGAAGGTTATTTATTAAAGAAGGTGGTGTTTATAAATATAGTATATATTTAATTTACTCTGATTCCTGCCTGAGGAGTTATCTTGCTAACTTAATAGCCTTTACTGAATCCCAAGAGAAGTGCTAACTCAGTCACTGCCAGGTCTGAATTAATTAGAGTCTATTTTGCATTATCTGTAGTCTATGGATTTATGGTTAGAGAGGAAGCATCTTGCAAAGGACCTTTGAGCAGATGCGTAGAATTATTTGGATCTCAGTAAGACAGGAAATAGAAAAGCCATCCGTCTGTTTACTTTTGTAAAGACTGGACCTTGTCCATGCAATTATATCTATGTGTTAGGAAGGAGTACTGAATCCTAACTTCTCATATCAACATGTGGAGGATCTCCAGCTGACTAACACTTTTGGCTTTTCTCTCCACCCCTCATCCCTGCAGGAGAAGAGGGGTGCATTATCAGAATGATGGTTTGGAAGGAGTTTAGCATGCTCAGCTTATGCCATTCCGTTCTCCTCTTTTGCACCTCCCAGCTAAAGATGACACATTATGATCTTTTTTTTTTTTTTTATCATTTCTGATAAAGGACTCTTTGGCTCTATTAAGTACTGGATTCTGGCAACATAACTTGGCTTCAGATAAATCCATTAGAGTTATGATTAGTGTGTTTTCTATGTGTACTGTGATAGTCCTAAATTCTTTGGACTCCTTAATGCAAGAGGCATATAAGAAATGTGATATTGAACAAAAGCAACTTAGGTGGTCCTGAGGGAACAAACCCTTTCCAATGAGTAACATCCCAGGCTGCAACAACTGAATGCTTAGTTAAGGGATGGAACATATAAGAGGAAGTGATTCTTTTTCTTAGGTACAGAAATGCCTTCAAATCGATTAATGTACTGTTTTGTCTCATTTTGGAGCCTTCTTGGAACAGTTGTATCAAAAAGATGTACAAAACCAGGTACTCAGTTCTGTGGGAACATTCTAGTGAAGATGCAAGTAGAGGATACCTCCATCATGACTTAATGATAGACTTAACATGTAAGATCAACAGCTAAGTGAATAGAGAGCTGAAGTGTTATGAAGGGGTACTTATTGTATACTGTTTATGTTTTCCTTTCATCTAAACTCAAGTTCTTGGCCTACTTTGTTTGTGCTAAATCGTTTGGTTGATGTCCTTGGATGTAGTAGTTGAGCATGCTCTGCAAAGGCTAACTTATGTCTCCTCTTTCAGGCTGGTTCACCTGTAGAAGGAGTAAAAGTTAGTTTGTAATAATCCATGTAGTGAGGTATCTCTCTTTGAGGTGGAGACTTGAACTTGTCCCGTTTTGCCAGTCATAGTTGAATCAGTCTGTTTAATATTAGGGAAGTGAGTATTATTAAGCTCTTTTATGGGAGGATCTAAGGCTACATTGTCCAGCTGATTTTACTGTAAATGCAGCTAATATGCTCTTCTCTATTTTTTTTGTCTTTTGTGTTTCACAATTGGCTCCAATCTCAGGGAGTGTAGAAAGGGCAATGCTTACTAGCTCCTTACAGCCCCAGCCATAAATCATGAGATGAGAAGAATAAAGTTATGCAGGTAGCAATCAACTTTAGTTCATACTATAATGCCTATCTCAAATATGAACATAAACAAATTAATGAGCCTGCTATATGGTTAAAAAAAATTTCAGCCCCTTCACAATAGTTTCTTTTTAATCCAGTATAATTAATCCTTGTACAAAGCTTCCACTGAGACAACTTGAACAGTTCCATTTTCTTTGATTTAAGTAAAGTTTATCTAAATTTCTATCTGAGATAGATAGCAGATTTTGTAGGAAATTATAGTATACTGTATTATTCTCCCCAAGTGTTTGCTACCCTTCTCTATTAGATCCTTCATTGAAGGGCCCCTCCCTGCAAGAGGAATATATATATCACCTTTCACTGATGTCAGGCTTGGCCATGTGACTTGCTTTGGCCAATAGAAGGCCAGTAGAAATGAAGTAGGCTACATCTGAGAAGTTCAAAGAGCCATTCCTTAACCCACCATTGATTCTCTCCCTGTGCCATGAAATTACATGTTCTAGATGCAGGTAGGCTGCTTCTTCGGTCTGGATTCCAACCAACAAAGGTGAGAAATAGGCCTTTGTCCTCATCAGCCACTGAGATTGGGAGTTATTTGTTACAATGACATAGCCTAACACAGGTGATTAACACAGAATCAACAATGGGCATTCACACACATATTTCCTCTTTTACCATTTTTGTCTAAAAAAATATTATCCTTAGTACTCTACCCACCCATTTTGTTCCTTCTTTAAATCTGATTTTCTGCTCATTTGTGCCTTTTTGTTGTTTAGACTTATCAGCCCACTTCCTTTAAAAATGGCTCTACCAGAAATCTGGTCTCATCCAGAGTTAAAAAAAAAAAAAAAAGTCATTTTCTTCAAATTGATTCACTGGGTGGAGTTTATATCCAACTTGTTTTATTTTTGAAAATGTCATGAGAAACTCTTGACATTGAGAATTTTTAAAAATCTTTGCTTATAAACATTCTTTGGTCTCTTAGCAGTCATACCACAGAAGAGAAGGAGGACGTGTATAAGATTTATATAGCTGACAGATTTCTATGTACTGTATGCACTACATTTATATTTTCAGCTTAAATCATTGAGTGATTATTTTCTGAAAGAATTTTGTCTTTCTTGGGGGAGGTTGAAAATCATGTCTACTCGATGATTTATCAAGTGAATAAGTAAGTGAAAATGAACAGACTGGTACTGATTTTTACCATAGGCAGCAAATTATGAATAATGATTCTTCCATGCTTGAACTCCCTTGCAGTGATTCTGCAAATAATTCTAGTTTTCTCAGGTTGTTTCGGCCAAATGGATTTGCATAGGCAGGAGAAGCTAAAAGACAGCAGGATAGGCTTGAAGCCCTGTGTCGGAGGGCATGCTGGAATTTTATTAGAAATATGGGCTTGACTGCCATTAGGTGCCCTTCGTTCATCACTGTCTTATGCTTGTGGCTTCATAAGTGAGGGGAAGACTAGAAAATATTTAGTGTCATGTAGCAAATAAACAAATATATGGGTTCAAAGAACTTTTAAAATGCATCTTAAAATGTCAAAGCTATTCAACTAAAGAGAGTTAAGAAATCTGTGGGATCTATCACTTCCTGCCTTTATAGATAGCCTTGGTATACAATCTTTGAGAGGAAATTAGTGTTCTCATTTTTCCAAGGTATAGCCTTTTTAATATGTTAGATATTGCCGTATGCCATTTCCTTTTTTTCTAGGTCAAAAACAGTTGAAACTTGGCAATTTCATTTTGTTTAAGCAAATAGCTTCAAGTTTGTAATCCAACTGCACTTCATGACAAAATAACTATTTTCAAATGTGTACATCAGATTCAATATGCAGAATGTGCATTTGTAAATTTTTAACTACTAATTTTTATTACTATGCCATAACTCATTTATAGGTTACATATTTTGTTCCTAAATATCATAACTTTTAAATTATGCTTTATTTGTTGATATGCCACAATGTATTAAAATATCTTAATATTAAATACATAGTTTACTTTCCTAATTTGTTGTCATTGTTGATGGTGGTGGTAGACTGAATTTTGTTTGCTTTAGATTTAGCAGGTTAGAGTGAAATGTTTCATCTTTATAGGTTACAGTAAAATGCCTCTCCCCAAAAGATATCGTGTGCTCGTATTATGTGTATTACATAGTTTTCTATGGCTTTATATTATGTCATTTTGCTTTCTGAAAGTACTAATGTTAAATGGCATTGCAATTAGTTTATCAATTATCTATAATTGTGCTTGCATTAGATAATTATATTATCTTTATCTTCATATGTTAATAGATCTATAACATTATCTCATTTGCTATAATTTGAATTCTGGTATTTCTAGAGAGATCTAGTGTTTTCAGGTAAATTTTTTGCTAATATATTGGGGTAATTTATTCTATTATAGTCTTTAATTTTTTCTGTATCTTGATTATTTTAGCACGGACACATGCAGAGGTGTTTAACAAATGTGGGGTGGGATGGTGGCAAGGAAAGCCAATGTGTGTGAAGAAGCAAAGGTACTCTGAAAAGAACAACACTGGGAAAGAGGGAAAAATTTGCCAGAGGAGGCTAAGTGTGACAGCAACTCAGAGATGCAGAGATACAGAGAAAGTGTGCAGATGCGTCTGGTCTCTTCTTATGCCTAAAAGAATCATCTGCCTGTCCCTGCCACTCCTTAAATTTGTATCTTTGAAAGGAAAAAGCTATAATAAAAAGGAAAACAGGCTTAATTCTGCTCTGTGGCCCTCCTCCGAAAGATTCTGCAGTGAGGAGAGACATAGTTCTCTAGAACAAAGGGGTTATTATAGACATCTGAGACTGGCAAGCTGCCCAAGCTGGCAACATATTAAAAAACATGTTCCGACCCCCCAATTCCCCACATACACACACACACACACACACACACACACACACACACACACACTACGGGATGCTCCAGGGATTCAGGACAGATCAGGGTCTCCACGTGTGCTCCTCTAGCTAAACATGGTGGCTTTCAGATTGAAAGAGGTAGCAGGCAGCAATGTGGTCAGGAGTATGTGATGGAAAGGACACTTGTGATCTGGAAGAGGTTAGCAGTGGTACAGGAGGGGACCTGGTATGAGCTGGGCAAAAGCAAAAACAGAGAGAAAAAAGGGTAGCGGCTGCCATGGAGGCACGATATAGACCCCAGCAAAATTTCTGGCTTTTTCTTGAGCCCTTCAAACTCCCACCTGGGGAGACCTATGGAGCCACAGAAAGGAATATACTGAGGTTCTGGTCTTTCCAGAATATTCTTAGTTGTATAAGTTGTGCATGTATATATATGGCTATATATATGCAACTTATATATAATATATATGCAACATATATATATAACTTAAAATATATATATATATTTGTATATAGTCAGATTCCAAAGAACAATTGTTTTCTGCAATTTAGATCTGTACAGAAATCTCAAACATCTCTTAAGTTTTGCCTTCTAGTCTAATAGATTTATGTGTTCTTTTATTAAATTCTTTAAAATAGTTCAAAAAGTATGGTATTTTTCTCTTTTCTTAATAATTTAAACTAATTCTAGTGAAACAGAGAAAGTTTAGAAAATGCATATGTGAAATTTCAAGAATAACGATACAGCTACCCACACAATCAAAACTCATTTTAATAAAAAGAATGTCACCAGGACTTTAGAAATGGTCAGGGTGTCCCTCACTGACAGCAGAGTGTTATCTGTCCCCCAGGTAACCACGATTTTGGATTCTGTCTTCATCAGCCTCAGACTTTATTAAAGGTAGTTTATCTTCTATTCATGCACACTTCAAGAACATGTGGCTTGAATGCTTCTTTGATTTGCCTCTCTGCTGCAATATAATGCTTCAATTGTTTATCCGTGTGGGTACCAGTCACTGTGTAGTCCTAATGTGGTTAACATTTTAACTGCTATAAGAATATTCTAGAGTTCATCTGTCATTGATAGATATTTGGACATTTCCTTTTTTTGCCTTTGTGAAAAAGGGTGATACGAACATTCTTGTATACGTCTCTCACTGCACGTGGTCACGAGTTTCTCTGCCATGTTTCCCTAGAAGTAGAATGGAGCATTACTCAGTAATGTTAAACCCTTTTCCAAAGTGGTTGTGCCAATGTACAATTGCGCTGCAATAAATAGATGAGTTTGTTTTGCTAAGGAATTTCTCCAACATCTGGCACTGTTCAAATTTTTAATGTTTACCAATCAGGGATGTGAAATAGTAGCTAATTTTTTTTCACATACCATGTTTAAAAATTACACATTTCTCATTGTCAATGAGACACCAACTATTTTCAGACATTTGTGGCTCATTCTTATTTCCTCTTTTCTTCATGCCTTCTGTGTTTTTTTCTGAAAATACATTTGGCTTTTTGTATTGCTTTGAGTTAATCTTTTAATATAAAAGTTTAATAATTTATCATATGATGTACAAATATCATTCCAAAGTAAAACTTACCTTTTACTCACTGGGTCATAACAGAACTTCATAAATTTGTGATATTTTCTCTTGGTGTTCACACATTTTTGGTGTTTAAGAAATTCCTTGTTATCATGAGGTCATGAACACATTTATTTTTCTTGTTTCCTAAAAGTTTTATAATGTTGCTTTTTACATTTAAGTTTTTATTCAACTTAAATTATTATTTGTAGGGGGTAAAGATAAATTAATTATTTGGTATGAATAACCCACCACTCAAGAAAAGTTAGGTAGTCTGTTTTTTCCTCACTGATCTGGAGGGTCAGCTCAACTATAAATGTTGTTTGCACATGTGCATAAATTTTAAATATCACAGTTTATAATAAGTTTTGCTACCTGTTAGGGCAAGTCACCCCATTTCTCTTTTAGGAGAACCCTATTCTTCTTGTATTATCATACAAATTTTAGAAAAACTTTGTCATTTCCATGAACAATTCTGTAGATATTTGGTTTGGAATTTCATTAAATCTAAAAGTAAAAATAGAAAAAATTTACATTCTCATATTCAGTCTTCTTGTCCTATAGAGGAATATATTTCTTATTTTTTTGGTCTTCTTTAATATCATCAAAAGTATATAATTTTTTTAAAGAATTTGTGCATAGACGCATGTAGAGCATTATTTCAAGTCTATAATTTTTCTTTCTATTGGAAACAGCATTCTTCCCCCTTTTAGTTACCAAAGTTCTCCACTTGCAATTTTCCCTTCATCATCCCTTCCTACAAAATCCCAACCATTGCCTTTACTTCTAGTAGCATATGTTAATTTTGACTGTTTTTGAACTTTATAATTGGAATTATCCTGTACAACTTTTGTCTCTGGCTTTTTTGGTTCAAGAGTGATGATGATGATATTGATTATATATTATCCAATTATAGTAATTTATGTATCTATATGGATGAACATGAGGCTGGTCTTCAGTTGTTGATTATTAGGAAAAATTGTACTATGAACATAGCTATAAAATTTCTGGAGTACATATGTACATATTCGTGCTGGGTATATACGTATAAGTGAAAATGTGATAGCATAGAATATGCGTATATTCAGCTTTTGCAGATATTGTCAATTTTTCAAAAAGTGGCTAAATAATCCTGATGCAGTAACGTATAAGAGTTTCACTTGCTTCTTGCTTTTCTCTCGGTATGGATAGGCATTTTGTTTTATTTTATTTTTTGATGGGTGTATAGTTGTGTCATTAGGGTTTTAATTTGTATCCCTCTGATATTTTATGAGAATGAGCAGCTTTTCATATGTCTTTTGGCCATTTAATATATTCTTTTGTAAAATGCCTGGTTATGTCTTTTAACATTTTCTTTATTTATTTAAACAAAAATTGGATTACAAGTCATTTCCTAATTGATTTATATAAGACTTTTTCATATCTGCCTAAGTCCTCTATAATATGCAATCTAAATATACTCTTCCACTTTTGATTTGCCTTTCACATTATTAATGGTGTCTGTTGATATACAGAAGTTCTTAATTTTAACACATTTTCATCAGCTATTTTCTCTGTACCACTGTCTTCTTATGGAACTTCTGTCAGGCATTTATTATAGGTTCTTCTTCTATACTTCATGTTTTCTATATCTTGGTTTCACTAGGCTGCATCATATATAATTTCATCAAATGTGTTTTCTATTTACCAATTCTTCCTTCAGCTATATCTAATCTATTGCTTACTGGTTATATTAGGTGTTTAGAAATTTTACTTATAGAAGTTCTGTTACTCATTTTCAAATCAATTTGTTCCTTTTTATGATTTCTTTTAGCTCATGAAGCCATTTATAAAAAGTACAACATTTTTATGAGATATATTCTCTCTAGTGTTTTTAATATCTGAAGTACATATTAGACTAATGGATAACTCTTTTCTGTCTATCATTTTTCTTTTTAAAATTGTAGAGAATGAACTGATATTTTTTCTAAAACTTCATTTGTGGAAAATGTTTGAGAATCAGATAGAAGTTGTACTCCTCCAGAGGCAATCACTTTTTAGCTTTTCCAAGCACTTAGAGTTACAGGAGAGTTATTTCAATGAAATTCTGCCCTTGAATGTTTTGGATTCAAGGTAATTTGTATTACAAACTCATTGCTTTTTGGACTTGGCTGAATGAAGATGTCCTCCCCTACATCTAGCCTCAAAATCTAGGCATAAAATGTGCTTGCTATTTCTGCATATGTAGTAGGTTTAGATTTTGTTTACACTTAGACTGAGGATACACATCAGGAATGCAGGTTTCTGTGAAGTTTTCCTGACAGACTGTCTTGGATGGCCCTAGGCCTCCTCCTCCATCCCAGAAATTTGTGTGGCTCAAGATCTCCAGGAATTTTCAGAAATTCTCTGGATAAAAGCTATTTTGGGGTACAATTTACCTGTGAGTTTCTGGTACTTTATTTTTGTCTTTGGCCTTTGGAGATATTTACAATTTGTACCTGATTGACAATGTGTTTTTATCATTGCTTTTCTGTTTTAATCAGTGTTATTATTATTTATTATTGCTATAAGAAAGGCCATTCATGGTATCTGGTCTACCATGCAGTTAGAAATAGAAGTCTAGTTATCTTGATAACAAAACCGTGTGCACATAAAAATAGATTTTGTGCTTTATTTTTGAGAATAAATAGAATCTTTTGTTCTATCTTATCCCTTCTTTATCCAATTCTTGTAAAGGAATATTACTGAGGTTTGTTTACTTGTTTTGTTTAACTAAAATTATTTTATCAAATATAGTTTTTAAAAATGGATTCCCTTAGATTTTTTTTAGGGATGAAGTTATGTTAGTCATAGGTAATGTTTATTTTCTAGTTTTCAGTAGATTTTTCATATAGTACCATAATTACTTATAATGCTAAGTAAATATCTTTGTATTCTATTATTAACTTAAATTTTGGCATTTAAGTACTTTACAAATATTTTTACATACTGACTTAACATTTTTATATTTTGTTTATTTAATTAGAATATTTAATTTTGAACACTTGCTATTTCTCCCTATTAACTTTTTCCCATGGTCCCTACTTGGAAGGCTATTTCCAGAGTAGACAAATATACACTGATATTCCTATAAAATAAAGCAAGTGAGCCAACTAATAGAGCTCCCAATGGCAAAAGCTGAAACAATCTGAGTGACAAATGAAATAGTACTGGATTGTTAGCCAAAATACGAAATAAATATCCATCAGAACATAGTGATGTAAATAAATGATTAAATTAATTATTAAATGGAGGAGAAGAGACAAATCTTCTATGGAAAAAAATTCTAAATAAGCTATTTAAATTATCCACCTGCAAAGAGGGGGAAAATGACTTCTCTCCCCTTAAATTGTACTTTGCATAGTGACATTCTTCCAAAGAGTATAGTATGGAAAGGGGAAAGAGTAACACTGCAGTAGAGAAAACCAGCAAACATGACTTCAGCCAAAAGGTGACCAAGGTCAACATCAGCAGTCATAAATCATGTTGATAGTTTGTACCCTTGATATAATGTGATGGAAATGACAGTTTACCTCGGTTATGTTCCTCTACAAAACCCCTAGTCTCAGTCTAACCATCAGAAATAACATCAGACAACTATCAATAAAGGAAAATGCTATAATGCACCTGAGAAGTACTCCTCAAAACCGTCAGTCATCAAAAACAAGAAAACTGTCAAAAATATGCGGAGAATAAAGAGACATGACAACTAACTAGTGTGGCGTCCTAAAAGGGATCTTGAAAAAGAAAATAAAAAAAAGGATTTTAGGAGAAAACTAAGGAAATTTGAATGAACAATGGCCTTGAGTTAATAAAAATGTGTCAATATTGGGAAACTAAATGCCCTATGGACTTCAGTTAATAATATATCAAAATTGGTTGATTAGTTGTAACAGATGTAACATACTTCTGTAGGATGTCAATTGTGGGTGTGGGACATATGGGGATTATCTGCACCATCTAAATTTTTCTATAAATTTAAAACTGTTCTAAAAACTAATGTCTATTAAAATTAATAAAGAAAGCAGGTGAAATGTGTAGAGTTGATGTGTTGAGTAAGTTGCTGTCAATTCAGTTCTGAATATCCTTTGACTCAAATACATTACCATTATCAATGAATGCCTACAAGTTACTTTGGAACTAGTGCATCAAAATGAATGAGCATTGTCCAATTTGTAATACAAGCGAATATCTCTAAAAAAAGGAGCAAGGTAATTGAAATAATAATTATCCATTATCATTTATTATAGCCTGTTATGGGAGCTAGTGCTCCAACCTAGCAGAAATGTGAACTTTTATAAATATTGAATGATAATTAATCAAAATGAAATACTTTGCTCCAAGATATAAACTTTAGTTCTTTAGAAAATTAATTGAATTTAAAGTAGTATTTTTGTAGGTTTGGGTAAGTATTCATTAATACTGGGGGACATTTACAATTGCAAAACTTTCAGAATATTTAATAGAAGTGCAGACTTACAGAGCTGAAAGGGAGTTCATCTCGAGTCTCTGATTTACTCCCTGAGGGAGACTTATGATCTGGCCAAGACAGTTGCAGTGTTCCTCACAGAACTCAGAATGCATTTTAGTTTTCTACTACAGATTAGAATTTGAAGCCAAGACATTTGGGCTTGGGTCCTAAATGTCCTGTTCTCATATAGTCTCATCACAGACTGTATGAGAATAAGCAGGTTTTTAAATTTTTATATTTCTAAGTATTCATTTTTTCATGATAAAATGAGGATGAGAATGATGATATAATAACAATTTTCCAAGTAGTTCATAATACTGATTAAACTTTCTCTGACATTATGTACTGGAAAGACATTTGACTACTCTAAATCAAACATGTTAATATTGTTCTTAGTTTATTAAATGTTATCTACTCTCTCCCACATCTGATTTTCTCATTGTGGATGGATAAATTAGTAACTAAGCCATGAAGCCTAGTCTCAGAATTTGTAGAATTTATTTTTTATATAATCAGGTTTGGATAGCTTCAATACATTTCATTAATTTCTGTGCCTGTCCTCCTTCTTCATCTCCTTCTCCTTCGTCTTTTGTTCCTCCTGCTTCTCCTCCTCCTCTTCCTCCTTTCCTTTTTCTTCTGCTCCTCCTCCTCCTCAGCTACCACCAGCTTTTCCTCTTCTTCCTCTTCCTCCGTACTTTAATTTGACTTATTGGGTTTTATAGTACTGTGAGTAAAAGAGAGTATGCGTTTGTAACATTAGACTGTCCTGATCCTTTTTGCTTGTTATAATTACTCTCTTTTCCAATGTCTTCTGCCGTCATACCTTCTTCTGGTTTTCCTTTTACTTCTTTGAGCAGTCCTTTGCAATCTTTTCTTCCTCCTATGCCTTAGACAATAATATTACTTTGAGTCTTATGTTGAGTATCCTTATCTTCTCATTACACAAATACTTCCTAGATAGCTTCATTTAATTTTTACCATCCCAAGTTTAGAATACACAACAAGGAACTTTAACTTTGTATCTCTAGCCCAGATCACTGTCTTGAATTTCAGACTTATAAACTAATTATCTACAGGCATTCCTCCAAGAATATCTAATAGTCACATTAAATCTAAAATATCCAAAGATAAAGTCATGGCCCCATGTTCCCTCTAATTTCCATAACCTTCCTCCTAAATTTGAACTCATAATCATCTATCATACAAATCAGAAATCTTAAAGCAATATCTTCCTCTGTTTACATTCTCATTTCTAATTGTGAAACACATTTCATTGCATTTATTTCCTAATTAATTGTTAAATCTCTCCCCTTTCCATCTCCACTTTCTCTGTTTAGGATAAGGTTTTCATTTTCTCTCCTGTACCTTTACAATAATCTAAGTTAGGTGACTTTGATTTGCTTAATTTCTTTATATATTTTACACTTTTATTATGTTTCTAAATGACATGCTATGCCATGTAACTTCTCTGCTTAAAACTAATTCAGTGGCTCCTTGTTTATAATTGATCAATTAACAACCAAATTTCCTAGCTAGTAATCAAGGATCTTCATTATCTGTCCTCTGAGAGTCTTTCCAGCCTCATCTTTCTCCAGTTGCCACATTCTATTATTAATTCCCCAACTGAAAAACCCTTTTCATAATGGTTTACTTTGCCTAGGATGCCTTACATACAGTTATTCTAAAATGTTAAAGAACCAATTCAAATGTTGCTGCTTATAACTCCTTCAAAATGTAGTGGTCCTCACCTAATAGTTTCTTTGTCATGGTAATAAAATTAGATTTTACATATTAATTTCCATCACTAGACTATAATGTACCATAATACACTACAAGGTAGAATAGTCATCTGCTTGTGGGAATTCACTCAACAAAATTAAATTAAAAGTGTAAAGTGGTAGAAGATTCCCTTTGGTGTATATTGCATGAATAGTTCTAACATAATTAATGATATCTAGATCTGTGAAAACTGGTATTTTTATTAATATTAGAGTATGATCAATTGTCATTGCCTGTCAAAAGAGAAGCAAAAGATCAGGTGGTATTTAGTAGGAATCCTTTGTCCAAATTCCCTTCCAATAAAATGATTTTTAAATTTGAGAATAAATGTAAACATTTCATTTTAAAAACATTTGTTTAAGTGTAGCTTATACTTTTGTTTTCCTATGATGTCTTTTCAGGAAAACTTCTGGTCACTGGTGTTACACCACAAGAAAGTTGTCGTTAAGGTTGGGTCTGCTAATGAACTCTATAAACACATTCAGCATCTGGCAGACGTTCCAAGGTGAAAGCCAAGCAGATGGCTAATTTAATATAATCTAAGTGACTTTGGATCAGATAAAGCAATTGAATTAACAGCACTTTAACTCCACATACATCAGTTCCCAGCCATTCCTAACATTTCATTCCAATAGGCACGTCTTCAGGAAGAAAATAATTGCTAATTGAAAGCTCATATGGTGATGTTTATATCTGTAAAATGTGTGGTTAAATATCATATTAAAAACGTGTGGGCATAAATACTAGGATTGGGAAATGGGTTTAATATAGAATAAATCACAATGCCCTTAGAGTTATTTTATGGATTTTAAATCACAAATTGTATTCTATCCATCGCGCCTACTATATTTATCTCAATTTCATTCAGACTCTTTAGATTAGATCTATGGGGATTTATGGTTGATGCATAGTGACTTTCAACTTTCTGTCTTGTGGGGTAAGAGTATATATGTGTGTGAATGCATTTTTGAGTATGTATGTGGAGAAAGAGAGACCAGTTTTTATTTTGTTATTTGAGAATTTTTATGTTTTCAACAATCTTTGCTTGGCAAAGTATATTTTAATCTTATTTTATAAGGTGAGATTCATGTACAACAAGATGTTATAAATAATAGTTCTCAAGCCACTAAACAAATGGCAGAAATAATCCCAGAATTGGTGACTTCTAGCTGTAATGAAAGAGCATGGCTATTAGGGTTAGGAAGACCAGGATTCAAGTGCTGGTTCTATAGCTTACCAGGTATCTAACATTATGTGGTTAGGTTAATTTTTCTAGGTCTCAGGTTTACTATCAGTCTAGGGAAGCTGCTAAACACCAACACTATTGCTATTCAGATATGGCATCTAATTAAACTAAACAGCTTCTGCACAGCAAAAGAAACTATCATCAGAGTGACAGGCAACATGCAGAATAGGAGAAAATGTTTGCAATCTATCCATCTGACAAAGGGCTAATATCCAGAATCTACAAAGAATTTAAACAAATCTACAAAAAACACAAAAAAACCATCAAAAAGTGGGTGAAGGATATGAACAGACACTTCTCCAAAGAAGGCATTTATGCAGCCAACAAACATATGAAAAAAAGCTCATCATCACTGGTCATTAGAGAAATGGAAACCAAAACCACAATGAGATACCATCCCATGCCAGTTAGAATGGTGATCATTAAGAAGTCAGGAAACAACAGATGCTGGAGAGGATGTGGAGAAATAGGAATGTTTTTACACTGTTGGTGGGAGTGTAAATTAGTTGAACCATTGTGGAAGACAGTGTCGTGATTCCTCAAGGATCTAGAACCAAAAATATCATTTGACCCAGCAATCCCATTACTGGGTATATACCCAAAGGATTATAAATCATTCTCCTTTAAAGACACATACACATGTATGTTTATTGCAGCACTATTCACAATTGCAAAGACTTGGAACAAACCCGAATGCCCATCAATGATAGACTGGATGAAGAAAATGTGGCATACATACACCATAGAATACTATGCAGCCATAAAAAAGAATGAGTTCATGTCCTTTGCAGGGACATAGATGAAGCTGGAAACCATCATTCTCAGCAAACTAACACAGGAACAGAAAACCAAACACCACATGTTCTCACTCATAAGTGGAAGTTGAACAGTGAGAACATATGGACACAGGGAGGGGAACATCACATACCGGCACCTGTTGGGGGATGGGAGGCAAGGGGAGGGAGAGTATTAGGAAAAATACCTAATGCATGCGGGGCTTAAAACCTAGATGATGGGTTGATGGGTGCAGCAAACTACCGAGGTACATGTATACTTATGTAACAAACCTGCACATTCTGCACATGTATCCCAGAACTTGAAGTATAATTTAAAAAAAGATCACATGATATGGTGCTTACAAATTATGAAACATAGTATGGGTGGCAACTCAATGACTATAAATCATTATTATCAGTATCTTTTCACCATCGTCACCATTAGCATGATAAATGTCATTGTTTCATTGGCTTATTCAATTAGCACTCATTTATTCTTTGCAGGGAACTATGCTAGGCACTAGTAATAAAAAGATAATTTAAAAGGAAAGAGATAATAAAGTGAAAACGCAGGTAGACTTTGAAGCCAAACTGCCAGGGTACAAATTCCAGCATCACCACTTACTAGTTCTGCACCCTTGGACAACACTTACACTGCTTCTGCTTTAGTCTCCTTCAATATGTAAGATAGAAATAGCCTAGTACCTGCCTCACTGGGTTGTTGCTTTAAGTTTTTAATATATGTCAAGAGCTTTGACCTGCGCTTGGAATACAGTCAGCATTATAGAAGTGTTAGAGAAATACTTGATGTATAAGACCTAAAACTATAAAACTACTAGAAGAAAACAAAGAGGAAAGCTCCATGATATTGGTGTGAGCAATGAATTATTGGATACTGCCCTAAAAGTACAGGCCATAAAGGCAGAAATAGACAAATGGGATGATTACATCATATTTAAAAGTTTCTGAAAAGCAAACGACAGAGTGAAAAGACAACCCACAGCATGTAAGAAAATATTTGCAAACAATGCATCTAATAAGGAATCAATATCCAAATCTATATGGAATTTAATAGCAAAAAACCCCCAAATGACCTGATTAAACAGTTGGCAAAAAGATCCGAATAGATATTTTTAAAAAAAGGGACATACGTATCACCAACAGATATATGAAAAAATGCTCAACATCATTAATTATCAGGGAAATGGAAACTGAAACCACAATATTCCCATCACGCCTGTTAGAAGGGCTATTATCAAGATGATGAAAGATAAGTATCAGCAAGATGTGAAGAAAAGGGAGTCCGTGGACACTATTGGTGGGAATGTAAATTAGTATAGATATTACAGAACCATAGTATGGAAGCTCCTCAGAAAATAAAAAATTACCATGTGATTTAGCAATCCCACTTCTGGGTAGAAAGCCAAAGGAATTGAAATTGGTGTGTCTAGGAGATACCTGCACTCTCATGTTTATCGCATCATTATTCACAATAGCACAGATATGGAAGCAACCCAATTGTTCAGGAAAAAGATGAATAAAAAAAGAAAATGTGGTATATATACACAAATGGAATACAATTCAACCTTAAAAATGAGGGAAATTCTGTCATTGTGACAACATGGATGAATCTAGAGGACATTATATTAAATGAAATAAGACAAAGACAGATACTGCTTTATCTTACTTATGTGTGGAATCTAAAATAGTCAAACTCAGTAGAAGCAGTGAGTGGAGTGGTCGTTATCACAGGCTGTTGGGCTGGGGGCAAGTGAACAGGAAAACAGGAGATGTTGGTCAAAGAGTATAAAGTTCAATTTTATAGGGTGCTTCTAGGTTTAAACATTCTTACCACAAAGAAATTATAAATATGTGAGGTGATGAATATTTTAATTGCTTCATTTAATCATTGTGCAATTGTATAAATATAACAAATTGTACACCCCAAATATATTTAATAATTATTTACCAATTAAAAATAATTAAATTTACAAAAACAGAACATAAGCTGCATGAAGATATTTTTGCCATTTTTTACTACTTTATAAAGTTATAAATATTTATTGAGTAGGTGAAAGATAAAATCCTTTCCTTCAAGGACCACACAACCTAATAAAGAGTTTATGATCACACAGATTCCAATCAAAGTGTCTTTTTAGTGGATGCTAAATAGAGTTATACTTACACATGGCCCCCGCCCTCTGAGAGGGACTTGTGAGAAGCCAGCCAACATTAATGCAATATGTGTGATGACTTTATAATTAATTATTGTGCTGGAGGCACAGTCCTCCTTTTGTCTTTGGATAACTCAGTGAGCAAATAAACAAATTTGCTTTACAGAGTCTCAGGAAACCTAATTGACATCATGATCCCGCCAAGCACGGTGGCACCGGTGAAGCCATTTTGCACTCACGGTTCAATGAGTATAAGAGACATGAAAAGCACACCTCCTTCCACACTGCACAGACCTTCCGGTTCAGCATGTCTTCTCCTATCATGCAAGTTTCGCATCCACATTAGCACAAAGATGTATCACAAGGAGATATAGGAGAAGAGGGCCCACAAATATAACTTCAGTTCTCAATTTAAAGGTGATTTGACCCTCTTATGGGACTTTGATATCTGGTGATACGCAGTATTCAACTTCATAGCATGAGATGTTTTCCAAGATGGGGATCTTTGAGCCATTAAATTACTCTTGCTGGTACACTGACCATGTACACGCACACACACATACGCACACATGAACAGTATTATCTAAGTATGTTTCAAGCATAGAGCTAGATAGTCTAGCACAACAGAACTGGGCTGTCCCATAAATCCCACTAGCAGGTAAGTTGTGAGGATGACGACTGTCCACTTCTTCATGCCTATACTAGATCAACAGCTTCTATGCTCACATAGCAGATCATGTACCTTGGAGTACCCAGAGGAACACAGGACAGGTTTCCTTGTCTTGTCCTCCAAGCTCTAGTCCGTGCCTTCAGTCCTGCTCCTACTTCCCCACCCACTGGCATTCCTCCCTTGCTATGGGGGTCTGTCTGTCTGCAGAGATCTGTCTGCCGAGGTCTCTCTAGTCCTTCTGGGCCAACCTCATTACTTTCCTAACTATTTTGCTTTGTTTTGTTTTTTGTTTTTTCTTTTTTGAGACAGAGTCTCACTCTGTTGCCCAGGCTGGAGTGCAGTGGTACAATCTCAGCTCACTGCAATATCTGCCTCCAGGGTTCAAGCGATTCTCCTGCCTCAGGCTCCTGAGTGGCTGGGATTACAGGTGTGCACCACCATGCCCGGCTAAGTTTTGTATTTTTAGTAGAGACACGGTTTCACCATGTTGGTCAGGCTGGTCTCGAACTCCTGACCTTATGATTCCCCTGCCTCAGGCTCTCAAAGCGCTGGATTACAGGCATGAGCCACTGTGCCTGGCCTACTTTCCTAACTTTTAAGACCCCTTGACTTAATCTGCTTTATTTCTCACTGTTTCTCCAGCTCCACCTTTCTGTCGAATGGAGAATACCCTCTACAAACCCCTCTTTGAAGTGTGAGTCTCAAGCAGAGTGGATGGGCCTCTAAAAGATGCAGTATTTGTGCTTTACTACAGCACCCTCTCTCTCCAAAATTTTGAATTCTAATACCCTCAGGCTCTTGCCACATTTAAAATCTGAATTCTGCCAATTGCATTTTTTCTATACTTTTCCAGACATGAGTTAAAAACAAGTTCCAAATCTGTTTTCCTCCACAGTAACTCTAGACCTCCTGAACATCAGATATGTGACAGGACATCTCTGTGAATGTCTCCAGCTAATTCTACTGTGATTATCAACTGGGAGACATGAGTAATTTCAAGGGGCCACCTCTAGCTAATGCCACAGGACAGCGTACAGCGACATGTTGTTGCAACCACAAACAAATGATGATGCAGTGCATCACTGCATGCTAAACTGACTCACAGAAAACTTTTCTTTTAAAGAAAATGTGGTACATATACACCATGGAATACTATGCAGCCATAAAAGAATGAGATCATGTCCTTTGCAGCAACATGGATGCAGCTGGAGGCCATTATCCTAAGTGAATTAACACAAGAACAGAAAATCAAGTACTGCATGTTCTCACTTGTAAGTGGGAGCTCAATACTGAGCACACATGGACATAACCATTGGAACAATAGACACTAGGGACTACTGAGGGGGCAGACGGGAGGTGGGAGTGTATTGCTTAACTACCTAATGGGTATTATTAATTGAGTGATAGGGTGTGTACACTATACCTCAGCATCACACAATATATCCATGTAATGAGCCTGCATGTGTGCCCGCTGTATCTAAAATAAAATTTGAAATTTAAAAATAAAAAGAAACAAGGTGGGAAGAGGAATGCAAGGTATTGGGTTTGAACCACTCATATAAGGACCTTGTGATGAAGTTCAACACACAGACTAGCTCACCCCATTTCCATTCAATCATTTCCTTTCATCAGCATCTCTAACATAAAAGAAGTATCAATACTATGTATAGACAAATTGTGCAGGCAAATCATGTGACTAAATGTACAGTTTGAGATCCTATGTAAATCCGCTTCCCTGTGCATGTAGTTGAACATGTCTTAAAAGCCCCAGAATTGTCTGTTCCCTATTTCCCTCTTTAAGCTAATCTCTCTCAGTTCCAACCACACCAGCCTTCCTTCCTTTGTTCAAACACACAATGCCGCTCCCCTCTTCCCATAGCCTTAATACATGCTACTCCTTTAACAATTTTTATGGCTATATCACATCTTATAATCAAATACTGTCATAGTGGCGACACATCTAAACTGTTGTACATTTTGCCATTTTACATTTCTCTTTCAGTTACTTTGTTGATATTTCTGTCCACCGTAGACTGTGAGATTCCTCAGAGCAGGGATTCCATCTGTTTTGCTCACTATTTGTACCATCAGCCCTGACCCAAGTACCTGGCATATAGTAAGCCTTCAATTAATATTTGTTGAATGAATTACTGATGTGGATTTTATCTTCTGTTTTTCTTCTTTATTGTTTTAATATTTTTGAGCTTTGGCTCTGTGGCCAGGCACTTTCCTGTCTGAGCACACATATTTTCTTAAGCTGTTCTTTTGCTTAGAGATTTATTTACTGGCTAGTCAAAGCACAATAATTTGAGCAGTTATAATTTTGGAAACTCCCTAATTCAAAAATGGATGGGATCATAATGAACAAAGAAAATATCAGGTTTTGTTTTTGTTTTTGTTTGTTTGTTTGAGACAGAGTCTCGCTCTGTTGCCCAGGCTAGAGTGCAGTGGCATGATCTCTGCTCACTGCAACCTCCAATCTCGGGTTCAAGCAATTCTCCTGCCTCAACCTCTCAAGTAGCTGGGATCACAGGTATGTACCACTATGCCTGGCTAATTTTTGTATTTTTAGTAGAGACGGGTTTTCACCATGTTGGCCAGGCTGGTCTCGAACTCCTGGCCTCAAGTGATCTGCTCACCTCGGCGTCCCAAAATGCTGGGATTACGGGCATGAGCCATCACTCCTGGCCAGGATTAGGGATTTTGAAATAAGGTTTAGAGTAGATCAGCGATGATCAGGAATGAGAATACAGATATGTGGTGAGCAAAGGGAGGTTGTTGGAGAAGGGAAAGAAATCTGCTCAGCCCAGGGGGTTGTGGCCACTGCTGGGTGACATGCAATGAGGTTACTTTCTAGGCGGAATGGATGTACACAATTGGGATTGAATAAACTTGTTCTTGGCCCAAAACTTAAAGTAGCTGTCACTGTAGCTGGACATGATGAATTAAGTGGAACCTACTCTAAACAGGCCACCCTGCATATTAAACTTCTCAAATGCACTAACAAAGCACTTTTGAAAGAATTCTAACTAGGTCAGCAATACATTTGCTGTATATCACACAAATAATTCTAATGTAATTCATAAATATCTAGGCTTATGGAAATTGATGTTTTCTGTAAATATTGGAGTGTGAACAACTCTCACTGCCAGTCAAAGTAGAATTAAATTTGAGGCTGGTATATATCAGGGGAAGTAATAGAGATTCATAGATTACAGGGTGAGAGAGGTCAAGTGCTATATATTATCTGCCATAAACAGAAACTTCAAGACCTATAGCTTTTTTTTTTTTCATATAGTCAGGCACAATCTTCTTTTCCTTTGTACTGTGTTCCTGAAGGCACCTTAGTGAGATTTTCTAGTGTAAATGATGCTATTGGCCTGCTTGAACTTATTTGAAAAGATTCATCCTAAAGTGTCCTCTCAGCTTCTCTTTCAAATCAGTTTTTTGCCTGTCCCTGGCCCTCTTGACTGCCTTGATTAACTTTTCCAGGATTCAATCATCGTGATCTCTTTAGGAGCTTCAAAAATGTTAGTATGGAATCTTCAAAAAATGTTTCACTGAAATGTTAACGGTGATAATCAGGATGGTAATATCGCACATGCATGTGCACACACGTATTTTCCAAAATTTCTAAAGTTAGTAGGTATTGATTTGATAATGCGTCACTCAATTATTTATTCAGCCAATACTGCTTGAGTGTCTGCTCTATACCATTCATTCTTCTAGATGCTTCAGATACAGAGGCAACAATGATTAAAATAAATGGCCAAGGTTTCATTTGGGAAGACGTCAGTAACATTCCTGCAAACCCCTAGCATTACATTCTGCACCGTGTCTTCCGGAACCCAAAGAACAGGCTCTGTGGCAGGAGCCTCTGTCCTGAAACATGGGAAAACAGAGGAAAAAATCTGAGAGGAGAGAAAGCTCAGCTTTCTTTTGTCAATATAAAGTTCTGAGTTTTTATTTTAGCGTGAAGTTAAAATTACTTCTTGAAGGTGAACTAATTTTCTTTTCTACATTTTTGGAGTTTCCCTTTGGGTGAGGCATATAGCGACCTAATTTTCTGCAAGATTTTGTAATCTATAGGGATGAAAATTAAAAGGAGAGATGTGTGCTGAGGAAAGAAGAAAGAGGAAGTAGAAAAGAATAGTGAATCACTAAAGATTTTTGCCTCAGAGAAACAAAAAAAAAATCTGTTGACTTCTCAGTGTGTTGATTTTTCATCCAAATGTTTGTTAGGAAGTTGCTGATAGAAAAGTGGGTTGATAAGAGTATTTGAATTTGCTATCTAAAATTACCTATACATCTAATAGAGCAAGAGTGAGGCTTTTGAAATACTTGATTTAATTAAATATTTATTGACATTGACTGTATGCTTATAGACAAAATACCTATCCTGCCCTTATAAACAATTCATTTTTTAAAAATATGTGACAGGTAACTAAGGCATAACATATAGATGTCAGCCACCACTCCCATGGCTTGCTCTAGGCGCCTGTCACTTCAAGAAGCATTGAGAAGAGACCTGGAGTCCCAGCCCAGGGCTTCAGAAGGAGCACATGGCAGGAAGAAGGCTGTCAGGGATGATTCTCTCGCTGACCCTACTCCTGATGGACAGCTCTGTGCTTGGAGCTGCCTGACTCAGTAGGAGGTTCGCTGTGGCTTATGCCATAGGCTCTTCCTAGGGTTTATCTTGGCTTATCCTAGTCCCTAGGACTGCCCTCCTTCTCACCCACCAACCCACACTCAGTTGTGGAATTCCCTGAAACTGTTCTCTTGACATTGTCCTCATGTGTTTTCTCTCAGAATTTCCAAAAATGCCACTTAACTGGTACACTCTCTGTAATTTGGCACGTGCTGTTTTCTCTGCCTAGAGAGACACCTGCCTTACTCACTGTCTAATTCATGTTTGGGTCTCAGCTAACACATCATTTCCTTTTTCTAAGGCCACGCTAAGCCCTCATTGTCTAAGTACCCATATCCTTGGTACATCTCCTACAAAGCACCAATTGCATTAACTAACCTTGCCCAATGTCCATCCTTCTTGCTGACTTATAAATTCAGTGATGACAAGAACTTTCTCTATCTACATGTTTGACAAAAAGTAATAATGAATTGAATGAATCAAAGACCTATATTTCCCCCTTGCTCTTGAGTATTCCTTTATCTCTCTGAGAAAGAAAGCAAATGCAAGCATCTTGAATCTGCTCCCTATTTGACAGGCAGAAATTCAGATCATGGACCAAAAGCTTGTATTTGCATTCCAGATCACACTGTGTCACTTGTGGTACCAACGATGTGGTTTTTTTTTTTTTTTTTTTTTCTAAATGAGTTCATCTCCAGTTATATCATGGAAGACAGAAAAGAAATGTGGTTCAGGAAATGGAATTCTGTTTGGCATATTCTTCTCGAGAAAAACCACTGCTCTTTAAAGAACATGGGAACTGTAGATTTCTGGGGTGTAATTTCTGAGGGAAGGAACAAGCGAAAAGGGGTGCAGAGAAGATTGAAAATGCGGTGGTCCGTTGTGCTTGCCTGAGGTAGCCTAGTGAAGCCTCTGCTGCAACTGATATCTGGAATGAAAGGAAGCTCTTTGGAGCTCATAGGCAATCTTTTTTTTTTTTTTTTTTTTTTAAGATGGAGTCTCACTTGGTTGCCCAGGCTGGAGTGCAGTGACACTGTCTTGGCTCACTGCAACCTCTGCCTTCCAGGTTCAGGTGATTCTCCTGCCTCAGCCTCCTGAGTAGCTGGGATCACAGGCACGCACCGCCATGCTCAGCTAATTTTGTGTTCTTAGTGAAGATGGGGTTTCAACATGTTGGCCAGACTGGTCTCGAACTCCTGACCTCAGGTGATAAACCTGCCTCGGCCTCCCAAATTGCTGGGATGACAGGCGTGAGCCACCACCTGTTATTAACCTTTCTTAATTAAAACTGGCCCTTGAATCTTTGATGAATGCTGCTACCATGGGCTAAAATGATAACTAAAATCCACAGAGGCCTGCAAGAGGACCCAAAACCTAAATCCTGCCCTTTTAGGAGACAAGAGCAGTGAGAAAACACTTCATCAGCAACTCACACTTAAGCATCTCCAAATTTTCCCGAATTTTTTCCATCTGAGTAATCAGGAGTATAATTGAACACAATGAAGTGTTGAAAGCTTTTTCAATGTAATATAGAAGATTAACTATACAATTATCCCTTACAGAGCTAAAATAACACTGCTCTTGCATCATAACGTCTTACATAAGAGTCTTTGAACTTCTTTGAGGCTCTGTAATAGTTTAGTACCCTATCATTATTGTCTTGCAGTCCGCCCATTTTTCAGATGGGAAGACAAAAATAACCATTTATCCTTCGTATTGTGACCGAACCTAATTTATCAAGACATATAAAAAAGTCCAATGGACACATATTTACATCATTTTATACAAAATACCACATAACTGTGATGAATATTTTTGCTGTACATATCAAAGTGATATTGAACAGAACTTCAAGAGATATAAAATCATATAAATCAGATACAGTAATTTAAAAATATAGCAGGTTGGGGTTATTTATTATAAAGAATAATATGTCCTTTATGACTCATTGCTTTCTGGGTCATTGCTGAGTGACAGTGCAGCACAGTATTGTGTATTTTGCATAATGACCCAGAGTTATCTCATCAGTTTAAGTTCTTTCTATAACTTCAGGTTATAAAAAGTCAGAGAATTGTGTCATACACTTTTCACAAAATTTTCAAGCTTGGAATTGAGGTATAAAAGGTATTTTGGTTATTTTGTTAGTCAATAAACAACATATTCAGTGGTAAAATTCAGGCAGATTTCACTCCACAGGCTTACATCAGGTGCTGTACCCCGAGAGGCCCATGGCACCTTGCAAATACTTGGTAGACTCTACCATAATTCACTGTACATCTCTTTTCTAACTCAGCTCTAAAGAAGAAGAATTGAATGTTTTTCCTTATATCACAACACTTGACACATAGCAGGCATTCGATTAAGTGTTTCTTGGAGGAAGGATATTTACTTGTAATAGTCCTTGCCATTCTGATTGGCTGCCTGGATGAAGGTTAAAAGGCCCTGAACTTTGAGATACTTTAGTTCTGGTCAATTCTAGTCAGGCATGCAAACACCATTCTTTTTGTACCAAATGTGGGCATGTTTACAGGTAGATTATTATATTGGTGAAGAATTGATCATTATTCAGAAATTTGCACTGTTAAGAAAAATTTTCCAAAACATAGGACTACTGAGTCACTTTTTTTTTTTGAGATGGAGTCTCACTCTGTTGCCCAGACTGGAGTGCAGTGGCATTATCTCGGCTCACTGCAACCTCTGCTTCCGGGGTTCAAGTGATTCTCCTGCCTCAGCCTCCCAAGTAACTGTGATTACAGGCATGCACCACCACAGCCGGCTAATTTTTTGTACTTTTAGTACAGACAGGGCTTCACCATATTGGCCAGCCTGGTCTCGAACTCCTGACGTCAGGTGATCTGTCCGCCTTAGCCTCCTAAAGTGCTGGGATTACAGGCATGAGCCACTGTGCCCAGCCGGATTACTGATTCTTTTCCATATCCTCTAAGACAATGTCTAGAAGCCTGGCCAAGGGATTACTTAATTCTCCTGTCTTACTTGACTTGCTATTTACTATTATTCAGGATAATAACCCTTATAACTTTCCAAGGGTACATGTTAGCTCTCAGAAAATGGATAGCAATATAGATGATTCTCATCAAATAGCAATAGAAATGAATGTTGTGTGCATGATACAAATAATTTTTGACCAAAGATTATAGTTTTATTGTCCTTTATGAACATTAAGCTCTTTTGTACCTGAACTGGAAATCTTGTTTTTCTCGTAGCCCCTAAACATATCTCCAGTACTTTTGGAACCAGCTTTAGTATTTTGGTGGTTTCATCATTAATGAACTAAAAAAACTCTTTGACGTGCTCACTTTATATTTGCGTATAATTTGTTGTTTTAGCTTTTTGAAAAGTATGCTTTGGCAAAGTAAAACTCATATATATTTAATTTGTATAATCATGTTTAAAAAGTATGGAAAAATGCAGAAATAATCCAGATCCCCCAAATATATTTTATATTATATTTGATTTTTAAAAAATTGATGTGGAAAACCAAATGTGTCTGTGTGTGAGTAGGGGTGGGGTAGGGGTTAATCTAAAGAGTATAGGTTAAATTTTGCATATAATTGTTTGAGTAAAAACAAGATGGGGCAAATTAGGAAAATAAGATTTCAACAGTGAGGATGTCAGTGGGAAAGTGATGAATTTGTCAGTATGGAGTACATTAAATAAGAATGCCTGCAGGCCAGGAAACAGGTCAACAAGGAAAGAGTGGGCACACACTGAGGTGCTGGTGGGAAGCTAACATTATTGAGACATTCTTCTTTCAGCATCACTGCAAATTTTTAAAAAATAACAACATTACTCTATAGGCATTTTAAAATGAACTATTTGATTCAAGCTCCGCCTTAAAATGGGTTATTTGGGGAAAATTAAGGGACCATTAAAAAATAGAAATGCTTGTTGAGAAATGACACAATTAAATTTGATTCAATGCAATATCTATATGTATCTATCTATATATATATCCACTATATACATAATTTATGTATCTACTATAAACCAAACTTTTAAAAGCACATAGCAGATTAAAAAGAAAAAGACATAAGCCTTTCCTCAAAGATATGAAATGTATTAGAAACGCAAAGCATAGCAACATAAAACAGAGAAAGAAAGTGAGATACCAGAGAAAGAAAGCAGTAAGATCAGTGATTCTGGAGAAAGCCAACTATGGGAAATAATCGCTTCTTGGATAACAAAGACAATTACGGCCCATTCCCAAAAACTTCTTTATATTTGCCTTCAGTCATTAGCTTAAAGGTTCTTATTAACAGAGAAGATCACTGAAAGAGAAGAGTAATATTATTTCAAGTGAATCGAGGACCTGATCTGCTCTACAAAGCTCCTGTGTTCTATGGTGGCCTCAACCACATGTACACAGCTTAGTTGAGACCTACCTGTGGGGCAGCTGTGCTGTCTGGATGGCTCAGGTAGGAAGAAGAGGGAAAAACCAATTCTGTACCCAGTTTCCTCTCCTGTCCTTTTCTCAGCCCTAGGCAGAATAAAGAGGGAGGTAAAATAAGACTGCCTTTGCTGCTTGCTTTTATGTCTCTGAAGTTGCTAACATTTTTCTTTATTTTTATTTATTGCCAAATAGCCTTAGAACAAAATTTGGTTGAAGGGTATGAAAACAAAAAGTAGTAGAATTCCCTCCAAACTTATTACTAGTAACTTTTAAAGTGCTTTTACAATTTTTTTCCTGTATATCCTTCCAGTGTTTATCTGTATGCAAGCATGCTTTTAGAGAGTTTTATCTGTAGTATAGTTATATTCTTTATTATTCTCATTCGTTCCATGATTTTTCATATTCTCCTTATAATTACATGTTAATAATTATTTTATATTGCTGCATAAGATTTAGACTCACTATACCTTACTTAGGTGTTTCTCTAATTTTAGGTATTTATTTAAATATCAGTTTGGTATTTTAAATAATTCTGCTGTAAATATTTTGGTGAATGTCATTCTGTTTTCATCATATCAGTGACTATAAACACTTAATCCTAAAGTAAGTATTTTTAAAGAGCTTAACTACTCTGAAATCAGGAAATGTTTTAAAATCTACATGTGTATTTAATATGCTTGTTACATATTATTAACAAGATGTATTAAATTGATGGCAGGTCCTGAAACCATTATTAGTTTAGAATATAGAAAAGTATGTATTACCTTAAATTCCTAAAATTGATGAGAATAATAATATAAGAGGTTGTAAATATAAAAAAAGTTTAATTGTTGAAATATCTACCTCTAAAAAATGAATAGCAGATTTAAAAAAAAAATGAAAAACTTCTTCTTTTTAAATGCTTACGAGTGCATACACATACACACATATATTTAACCAAACAAAAATGTTAAACACAAAATGTATAAATAATAGGCCAAATAGGAAGCCTGTGCGTGGATCTCTCCAGACTCTACCTGTGTCTTTGTCCTCAGTTTCCAACTGCGTGCCCTCACTATGTGAACGTAAAAAACCCTAGCCATAAGCACAACTGCGTGCTGGGTCCTGTGAGTCCTAGTGAATCTCTGAAGATTGTCTTCAGTTTCTCATTTGGGCAACCTTGAGGGAAAAAAAATGGCAAGTACTAGGAGATATTCATACTCTTTTTCTTGGCAATTCAAATATGTAATTGCATTGGTGAAAATCTTGGGAGGGCCTGGT
This sequence comes from Hylobates moloch, assembly GCF_009828535.3. Classification (NCBI taxonomy): domain Eukaryota; kingdom Metazoa; phylum Chordata; class Mammalia; order Primates; family Hylobatidae; genus Hylobates; species Hylobates moloch. The sequence continues at coordinate 22,050,345 of NW_026652288.1, read as the reverse complement.
AGGGAAAGTTAAACACCTACTGTTTGGCAGGCAGGTGGGATATATTAAGGAGGATCATCCTAAACCATATGTTCTATAATCATGAAATCAGGAAAAAGAACAAAATAGACACAATTCGTAATCAGAAAACATGTCACAGATTAATTTTATATCATCCTTTGTGTGCATGAGTGCGTATGTGTGTGACATTTCTGATAATGTAATACACAAGACCTGTCCAAAACAATTGTCTCTGGGTAGCATGATTGAGTAATGGAGAAACAAGGGAATGGGGTGGGGAATGGAGGGAGTCTTTTTACCTTGTTACATTTTCTATTGATACATCTTATAGCTACATTATGTGTATTTATCTTTGTATGTATTTATTTCTATACCTGTTTTGGTATTAATATGTATTTAGACCATTTGATACAGCATTTCCACTTTTAAAAACTTATTACTGGGAAACATAGATATGAATAAAGATGTATGTACAAAAATTTAACTGGCTGGTTATTTATAGTTAGTAAAATTTTGAAAAAACAACAGAATTGAGCATTACTGGAATGGTTAAATGTTGCAATACTTCTGTATGATGAAATCCAAAGACATATCACAAAGATGAATGCTCATAACCTGATACTATATAAATAAAGGCTAGGTAAGAGAAAGGGAGGGAAGGGAGAAGAGGCTGGGGATAAATAGAAAGAGCAAGAAGACGCATGAAGAGATGGAAGGAAAAACATCATATTATTAACAGGTTGGCAGTGATAAATACACCTCAGACATGTGGTTACAGATGCTTTTCCTTATTTTCATTACTTTACTCGTTATTGTCAATATTTGATAATGCATACACATATTATTTTCATATGGAAAAATATTAAAGTGTTTTTAAAATCCATATTGTTTATTGCTAGGTGTAGGTATATTATGTAGACATAGCTGTTGATACATAGTGCCAAATTTGTCTTCTAGAAAGGTTGCTTCATAATATACACAGACGTGAATTCTCCTGCCAGCTTTTTGCAGCCTGCTTTTTATTGATTTCCGTCATCCATGTTGCTGCTTTAATATATTTATAATTCTCAATCTAAATTTATGCTTCTTTTCTGAGTTGAACATTTTTCTATTTGTTACATTTTATGTTTTCTGAACTGCCTAGTTCTTTCCTATGTCAAAAAGGGTTTTCTTAAAAATCGATTTATTAAATTTAGTACAGATATTTTTTACTTGATTTTTAACCATGATATGTTCAACATTAGTGAACATTACTGATTGGTGTGTAAGATTCACCATTTGGCTGATGGGTATACTAAAAGCCCAGACTTCACTACTAGGCAGTAGACACATACAAGAAATCTGTACCTGTACTGATTTCCCTGTTTTTCTATGAAAATCTATAAAAATAACAAAGTAATAAAAAATCAAAGAGAATGTATAGGAAGCAATACTTTGCTGTTATTTGGAACTGGATTGCATAAAAGGAAGTCGTGGGGATTAAAATTGGAAAAATAATTTGGGAAATATTGAATAGTAGGCGAAGACATTCGGGTTTGTCAGTATTTAATGGAGAGCCATTGGGGATTTTTGAACAAAGTACTGAAATAGTCAGAATTGAGCTTCAATATACAAGATGAAGAAGTCTTAGAGATCTACTGTACAGCATATTGTCAGTCATTAACAATATTGTGTTACAGATTTAAAAAGTGGGCAAAAGGGTAGATCTTATGTTGTGTTACCATAAGTAATAATAAATAAATAAATAAATAAACAAACAGGGCAGGAGAAAACTTTTGGAGATATTGGATAGGTTTATGGCACAGACTGTAAAGTTGGTTTCAGGGATGTATGCAAATTTCTAAACTCACTAAGATGTATATATTAAATATGTCCAGCCTTCTGTATGTCAATCATACCTCAATAAAGGTAATATAATTTTAAGAAAAAAATTTTTAAGAAAAGATTTTTAAGGAAAAAAGTCAATATAATTTATTTTAAATTATAAAAATACATATTTGGACACATCAATATTTTCCTGGATAATTTTAATTGTTATAAAAAAATTAGCATATTCAAAGAACATTAAAATTATGTAATTTATGTGTTTATATATAACTTTCCCTAGTTTAGAGAAAATTTCTATGGTTTTTTGTTTACCTTAAAATATTTAAATAATGTGGCCAGCAAGCATATAAACAAATCCTCAACATCACTAATCATTACAGAAATGCCAATCAAAACCACGATGAGATACTCTCTCACACCAGTCAGAATGGCTACTTTTAAAAAGTAAAAAAAATAACAGATGCTGGCGAGGCTGCAGAGAAAAGGAAATGCTTATACACTGCTGGTGGGAATGTAAATTAGTTTAGCTGCTATGGAAAGCAGTTTACAATTTCTCAAAGAACTCAAAGCAGAATTACCATTGGTCCCAGCAATCCTGTTACTGGTTACATACCCAGAGAAATATAAATCATTCTGCCACAAAGACACATGCATGCATATATTCCTCACAGAACTATTCATAATAGCAAAGACATGGAATCAGCCTAAATGCCCATCAACAGTGGACTGGACAAACAAAATGTGTTACATGTACACCAAAGAATAATACACAGCCATAAAAAAGAAGAAGATCATGTCCTTTGCAGCAACATGGATGAAGCTGGACCAGGCCATTATTATCCTAAGTGAGCTAACACAGGAACAGAAAACCAAATACTGCATGTTCTCACTTATAATTGGGAGCTAAACGTCGACTACATATGAGCACGAGAAGAGAACAAAAAACACTGGGGCCTACTTGAGAGTGGACGGAGGGAGGAGGTTGAGGATCAGAAAACTACCTATTGCGTATTATGCTTATCATTTGGGTCATGAAATAATCTGGACAACAAACCCCCATGACACACAATTTACTCATAAAATAAACCTGCACATGTACCCCTAAACCTAAAATAAAAGTTAAAATATGTATATTTAAATATATTCTAATTTGATATGCTGAATATTATTTTTCTATTAGTATAAGTTTACTGCCTTTCTTATCACAGATTTAAATATATATAATTTGTAATCTTTCTGGAAATATTTTGGGAGATATATATATATGTGCACGTATGCGTATGTATATGGTAGTAATTATGTATAAACAGAAAAATTACAAATATATAAAGAAATTATATTTTATATATGATATGTAACATGTATTTCCTCCGCTACGCTGTTAATTACTTCTGTTTTTTTTTACTAGTTTATATTGTATTTATTCACCTAAAGAAATTTGTGCATTAAGGACAAATTAGAAAATAAAGAGAAGACAAAGGAATTAAATATCATCCTTAATCTAACAATTCACAGTTAGTCATTAGTCACTCTTTTGTACATATCTTCTAGAGTATTTCCTATGCTAATATGTAATCATACTACATATAATGATTTTTATCTTGTTGTATATTGTTTTGTTTAGTAATCTCATGTGATCTTATTTCCACTTTATTATTTTTCTATTACCTCACTTGTAGTTGCTAAATAAAATTCCATGAAAAGATCTGACATGATGATTTAACCAATTCCACATTTTGAATCATATGTTATTTTCAATTTTTTATTATCAATTGTGATCAGATGACTGTTTTGCAAATTAGTATTTTCATATATGCTTATTTCCTTAAGATAAATTTCTAGCTGTAGAGTTGTTTGATCAAATGTAATGGACATTATAATAATCTTTGACACAAAACATCATATGGCCTCTCAGAAAGATTCTACCATTTTACCATTTCACCAGCAATGTCTGGTGGGTGGCTGTGGGTTGGCCAGGTACATGTTTTTCTATATGTTTGTTGACATTAAGCATTAAGATGATATCCTATCCTTTAGGAGAAAATAGGTATCTTCTCATTAATTAATTCTCATATCTATTATATATATAGACTTTTCATACATTTATTTGATATTTTAGTTTTTCACTTTTAAAGTTTTGAAGTCAGTTATGACAATTGGTCCAGGGATGTTTCTCTTCTACATTTATGATATTTCTAAAATTAGTTTAAATTTCTTTTAGATGCAAGTATACGAATAAGTGAGGAATAAAATAGACACCTATCTGGCTAGTCAAATAACAACACTAAACATCTATTTCTTTATTGCATATGTATAATAGACATGTGAAAAGTTAGGTTTATCTTTAACTTTGCATTGCTGAAGCATAGTGATTCTTTTTATTTTATTTTATTTTTTATTATTATTATACTTTAAGTTTTAGGGTACATGTGCACAATGTGCAGGTTCGTTAGATATGTATACATGTGCCATGTTGGTGTGCTGCACCCATTAACTCGTCATTTAGCATTAGGTATATCTCCTAATGCTATCCCTCCCCCATCCCCCCCAACCCCACAACAGTCCCCGGAGTGTGATGTTCCCCTTCTTGTGTCCATGTGTTCTCATTGTTCAATTACCACCTATGAGTGAGAACATGCGCTGTTTGGTTTTTTGTCCTTGCGATAGTTTACTGAGAATCATGGTTTCCAGTTTCATCCATGTCCCTACAAAGGACATGAACTCATCATTTTTTATGGCTGCATAGTATTCCATGGCGTATATGTGCCACATTTTCTTAATCCAGCCTATCGTTGTTGGACATTTGGGTTGGTTCCAAGTCTTTGCTATTGTGAATAGTGCTGCAGTAAACATACATGTGCATGTGTCTTTATAGCAGCATGATTTATAGTCCTTTGGGTATATATCCAGTAATGGGATGGCTGGGTCAAATGGTATTTCTAGTTCTACATCCCTGAGGAATCACCACACTGACTTCCACAATGGTTGAACTAGTTTACAGTCCCACCAACAGTGTAAAAGTGTTCCTATTTCTCCACATCCTCTCCAGTACCTGTTGTTTCCTGACTTTTCAATGATGGCCATTCTAACTGGTGTGATATGGTAGCTCATTGTGGTTTTGATTTGCATTTCTCTGATGGCCAGTGATGATGAGCATTTTTTCATGTGTTTTTTGGCTGCATAAATGTCTTCTTTTGAGAAGTGTCTGTTCGTGTCCTTTGCCCACTTTTTGATGGGGTTGTTTGTATTTTTCTTGTAAATTTGTTTGAGTTCATTGTAGATTCTGGATATTAGCCCTTTGTCAGATAAGTAGGTTGCGAAAATTTTCTCCCATTTTGTAGGTTGCCTGTTCACTCTGATGGTAGTTTCTTTTGCTGTGCAGAAGCTTTTTAGTTTAATTAGATCCCATTTGTCGATTTTGGCTTTTGTTGCCATTGCTTTTGGTGTTTTAGACATGAAGTCCTTGCCCATGCCTATGTCCTGAATGGTAATGCCTAGGTTTTCTTCTAGGGTTTTTATGGTTTTAGGTGTAACATGTAAGTCTTTAATCCATCTTGAATTAATTTTTGTATAAGGTGTAAGGAAGGGATCCAGTTTCAGCTTTCTACATATGGCTAGCCAGTTTTCCCAGCACCATTTATTAAATAGGGAATCCTTTCCCCATTGCTTGTTTTTGTCAGGTTTGTCAAAGATCAGATAGTTATAGATATGTGGCATTATTTCTGAGGGCTCTGTTCTGTTCCATTGATCTACATCTCTGTTTTGGTACCAGTACCATGCTGTTTTGGTTACTGTAGCCTTGTAGTATAGTTTGAAGTCAGGTAGTGTGATTCCTCCAGCTTTGTTCTTTTGGCTTAGGATTGACTTGGCAATGTGGGCTCTTTTTTGGTTCTATATGAACTTTAAAGTAGTTTTTTCCAATTCTGTGAAGAAAGTCATTGGTAGCTTGATGGGGATGGCATTGAATCTATAAATTACCTTGGGCAGTATGGCCATTTTCATGATATTGATTCTTCTAACCCATGAGCATGGAATGTTCTTCCATTTGTTTGTATCCTCTTTTATTTCATTGATCAGTGGTTTGTAGTTCTCCTTGAAGAGGTCCTTCACATCCCTTGTAAGTTGGATTCCTGGGTATTTGATTCTCTTTGAAGCAATTGTGAATGGGAGTTTACTCATGATTTGGCTCTCTGTCTGTTATTGGTATATAAGAATGCTTGTGATTTTTGTACATTGATTTTGTATCCTGAGACTTTGCTAAAGTTGCTTATCAGCTTAATGAGATTTTGGGCTGAGACAATGGGGTTTTCTAGATATACAATCATGTCATCTGCAAACAGGGACAATTATTTCAGCTTATGTTATACAGGTTTAAAGTTGTGTTCTCTGTTTAATTTATCCTGATACTGTTTAGTAGATGTGAAAATGGCTTATTGAAAAGAGAGTTTTAAATTGTTTTTAATTTAGGTTCAGACGTTAAAAAATCCATTCATTTATTTTGTGCTGATTTTAGTATTTGACCTCTGTAGCTTTCTGTTGTCTCAAGGAACCAATTAAAATATCTTCTTTCTAAGAATTTGTTGTTAGTCAACTCTAGTTTAGTTAATGTATAGTAACACCCCAAAGTCTCAGTGGTATTCACATAGTAAAGGTTTATTTCTCATCCATGCTGATGTCTACTGTGGGTCTTCTGCAGCTCTATTCCATGTTACTTACTGTCATTGGGGGTTCAGCCTGACAGAACAACCTCTGACATCACCAGTCTCCTTGCAGATGAAAAAAGTTGCAGGGTAAGTTAAGCACTGGATTTTAAAGCTTCTTCTTGGATGTGAAACACATTATTCAATTCACAGTTCATTGGACAAAGAAGTTATATGACCAGGGCTGATGTTAAAGAAGCCAGAAAATGTAGTCATCCTCCTAAAGAGGTACAGCAAATATTTTGAACAATAATACTATCACCACATCTGTTCAAGTAGTTTGCTAATATTGGCTCTAGAATTACAAAGCCATGCCAGTGGAAGAATCCCTTATGTGTTAATTAATTTAAGAAATTTGACCCCAATGCAGCCCTAAGTGAATTAAAGTGGGAGTCTGAAAACTTTTTCTGTAAAAAGCCAGATAGTATATATTTCTTTCTTTGTGGGTCATACAGTCTCTGTTGCAACATTTGCAACTTCTCAAGTCCACTAATATAGCCTGAAAGTGGCCCTAGTTATAACAGAAACAAATAGGCATATCTGTGTTCCAATAAATCTTTATTAACAAAACAATCCATGGACTGGATTTTATCTTGCTGACCATTTGCCGATCTCAGAATAAATTAATTCTTGTCTAGTTAAAGTAGAAATTTAGAATAGCCTGTTGAGATCTGGAGTTTTATCCATTCTTGTTGAAAGAAATTTCACTAACGGATACAAACTAAAATTTTGTTTATGGTGGGTCATATTCCACTATAAGGCCAACCGTATTTATTTTAAAGCTGTTAGTTCTGTGAAAAATATTCCGAGAGGCAGAGGTATAATAATTCGAAAAATCATTTTCAATGTACTCACCTTCTTAAACAGGCTATAGAAAAAATGCTCTATGACATCTTCTTGGCAGATTGGAACATGCAGGCAACTGAGAAGCATTGCAAGGGGTGTGGATTAAGACAAGAATGAGAAATTCTAATTTAATTCTTACAGTAGAATTAAAGGGGGTAGTTACCTGAAAATCGTACTCATTTCATCATCATCCTGGAAAAAGCACAAAACTATATTGCTACTTATCTTCTAAATGGATATAATCACATGCTATAACCAAAGGATAATTATGCCTATATCTTTTGAACCTTTCTAGGAGTTCTTATAGGTAGCCACAAACATAGAAAAGTCTAATAGAGTTGACAAAGTAAAACAATAGTATTCTACTGGATTGAGACTTTCTGAAAATATTTAATAAAATTATATTGCTCCATTTTGTTTTAAGAATGAAAACCTGTGTTTTCTTGCGAAGAATAGGATATATGCAAAGTACTTTCAACTTTCTTCCCCCAAAATATGCAGACCTAAATACAAAGAAGAAATGTTAATTGATTCATTGAACTTTTGAAGCAACTATTTAACATTTTCAATAAAAAGAAGCCTACCTCTAATCCCAGGCGGCAGCTTTACTAAAGACATACATTATAATTATGCTTCTGTTTTCATTTCCTCCTTATAACAGTGACTAGGAAAGTCTGCTTTCTACATCTGGATTTCAAACCATCATTCAGACAAAGCTTCATTAAACACACCAAACACTAAAGGTCACTGTGGGTTTCATATGTTTGTGTTGTAGCAACTAAATGTTGCAAAAATGATCAGCTGCCAGCCAAATTTAGAAACACCAGAAAATAGCAAAAGTAAGATGAGGACATACGTGATATGTTTATCCATTCAACAAATAGAAACACAGATCAATACAATATAGCCCTTGCCCTCAAGGAAATCATTCTACATGGATGACTGAAGCTTAAGTTGATAATTAGAATATTTCATGTAAATATGAAATTGATTTCCATTAAATGGCTGGACTGAACTGATCCAGAAAATCATCTTTCTTATTTCAAACACACAGAAATGCCATTTAAAATATAACAAATACACATTAAATATATAGTTGAGCTCAAAATATAAACAAGAAAAAAAAATCTTCAAATAAAGAGGGAAGTTAACATTGGACTATGAGTGGAAGCTGATGCCCAGGGGCTCATGGGCATTATTACTGGCTCGAGCCTTGGACTCTACCACTGTAAGTGAAGGAGGCTCTTTGTGCTGAGAATTAGAAATGAATTGCTGCATAAAACTAAGATTCATAAGGTCTGACCCATTTACAAAATTGAAACTATACAAACTCCTAAAGCCCAGGAAAAATGGCTCAAAATCTTACAGCCTGCCTGAGGTCATGAGCAGAAAGAGTGACCCAAAAGGAATCATCATGTCAGGCTTTCTTCCCTTCAGTGAAGTCAGAGTTTACAATCCACAATCCACACCCGAAAGTAGTTCAATGAAAAGGTCTATTAGAGTTGACTATTCCTGAAATGACATTCTTACAACCCAGGAAAAAGAGAACTTTCACAGGATATAGCTCCTGATACAGATGAACTTTAAATTTTAAAAATTATAAAGCATGAATGAAGTCAAAAATTGGCAGAGAAGAGAGAGAAAGAGAGGGAGAGAGAGAGAAAGCAAGCATACCAAATAGAAGATAACTGGATATAATTAATTCAAAAGTGAATTTAAAATAAGTGGATTTAAAAATGTTTAGATGATAAAAAATAATAAATTTTCTAAGAACAATACAGTGTGGTATAGGTAGAGACACTGTTGAAAAACAGCCAAACACATTTCTAAAAAACAAAACACAAAATGATTGAAATAAAAATAATAAATCCTCTTTGATTTATGATGAAATTTGATATAGTTAAAGAGTGAATATCTTAACTGGAAGACAGAGGGCAGGAAATCAGCTGTGGTCATACAAAATGGTAAGGACATGAGAAAGAGGTTTTAGGAGATATGGAGTAATAGATGAAGTAAGGGTGTTTCAAATGAAAGAAGAGGGAGAATGAGAAGGCAAAATTTAGTATTCAGACATTTCTCATCTTCATGATGAAAGATTCTCCCTGGGGCCTGAAAGCTTAAGGGAATGAGCAACTCCTACCTTCTAAGGCCCAGTCCCAAGGTGCAAGGCCACTTGCGCCAGCAGCATGTGTCAGCAAGATAGCAGAAGCAGGAAAAGATCTGGCTGGAAGACATGTACCCCCTGAAGATCAAGAGAGAGGCGGTCCGGGTACCATGTAGCAGTTACATCAGACTGAGACACTTCCTGTTTACAAGAGACTATAAAACCCCTGCCCCATCCTCATTTGATGCTGACACCATTTTAGGCCTCAGCTAGCCTGCACCCAGCCACTTATTAAAACAGCATGTTGCTCCACACAGCCTTGTGTTGTTTGTTGGCGTGCTCTCAGGGTTTGGACAGGTACAAGAGCCTTGCACATGAAAGTCTGATTTTTTCAGATTGACTGAATCATCCAAGTCTTAAATAGGGTGAATAGAACACCCACATCTGGTTGAATTATAATAAAATCACATAATATTAAAAATAAAAAGAATGATGTTTCCTGAAAGAAAACTTATTTACAAAGCAAAATAAATGGACCTACAAAGAATACTTTACCAATAATAGCAGGTTCAACACACTAGGAAAAACATCCTCATAATAATGAAGAAAAATAACTGATTGTCTAGCATTTCAAATCTAGATAAAAATTAAGAGTCATGGTGAAATAAGGAAATTTCATAGCAAAAATTGAGAGAATTTACTTCTGGCAGTTCTCACTGTAAGAGCTACTAAAAATGTGCTTCAAAGAGAAGTATATTGAGTCACAAAAAAAGAATAAGATGAAAGAAACAGTAAATGTGAATACATCGACATAAGCATGGACTGTAAATAACAGTGCTAAGTTAGAAGGTAAAGAAATTATTAGAACTGAAATACCAAGCAATTATAGGGAAGGTGAAATCTGGGGGAGAATGTTCTTAAAGAATTCTAAAGTTCTTGTAAACAAAGGAGTCAAGAAAGGTAGATTAGCTTTTCACTGTTATGAGTATTTGTGTTAAGTATTTAAATGTAGCTACAACAATAAAAGAAAGCATATGTATGTCTTTCAAACAGGTAGAGGAAAAACCAAACAAAAATATAGCCAATTGAATAAAAGGGAGAAAATAAGAAAGACACAATAAACAGTTATGAATACAAAAATAATATGATATAAATTGCCCTAAGATACCAGTTATGAAAATCAGAGATAGTTACTAAATTATTTGCTATCAATTCCATCAGAAAATGAGATTAGAAAAATAAAATAAATCCCACCACATGCTATTCGAAAGTGCCATCCATACAATAAAACTAACTTTGAAAGATTGTTATAAAAGGATGGAAATATAAACATATATACTATTGCATATGTTCAAATATGTTTATTATATTTCTGTTTGAAATAACAAAGTATTGGAAAAAAAGCAATGTATTCAATGGGGGAATTGATAAATATTTACAGACTTTTTAAAACATATTCTCCTATTATATTTTCATAATCAATTATTTATGGTACATGTGAATGTAATTGCTTTCAGGTGTTTATTTTGCAATTATTTGCATTCTTTTTTTTTTTTTTCAGACAGAGTCTCGCTCCATCGCCCAGGCTGGAGTGCAGTGGCACAATATTGGCTCACTGCAAGCTCCACCTCCTGGGTTCATGCCATTCTCCTGCCTCAGCCTCCCGAGTAGCTGGGACTACAGGCACCTGCCAGCATGCCTGGCTAATTTTTTGTATTTTTAGTAGAGACAGGGTTTCACTGTGTTAGCCAGAATAATCTCAATCTCCTGACCTCGTGATCTGCCCTCCTCAGCCTCCCAAAGTGCTGGGATTACAGGCGTGAGCCACTGCACCCGGGCTGCATTCTTAAATACTTTGTTAATCATCTAATCTCTATATATTTGTATATTAGCCTTTTCTTTTCACTCAGTGGAGAAAAGTAAATTTTATAATGTTGCAATAGCTACACTTCCAGATAAAAACTAAATCATATGATAGGACCTGGTATATCAGTTCTCCTGTGTTAAATGTGAATTCCCTGAGCACTTTACTATTGTATATGATATTATTTGTTAGTATGATTATATTAGTTAGTTCTCCCACTGCTATAAAGAATGACCTGAAACTGCATAATTTATGAAGAAAAGAGGTTTAATTGGCTTGCAGTTCTGCAGGCTGCACAGGAAGCATGACTGGGGAGGCATCAGGAAACTTACAATAATGATGGCAGGGTGAAGAGGAAGCAAGCACGTCTTCACATGGCAGCAGGAAACAGAAAGAATGAAGAGCAGAGTGCTACACACCTTTAAACAAATATATCCCATGAGAACTCACAAACTGTCATGAAAACAGCAAGAGGGAAAACCACCCCCATGATCCCATCACCTCCACTCCAGTCCCTCTCCCAACATTGGGAATTACAACTGGATATGAGATTTGGGTGGGGACACAGAGCCAAACTATATCAATGATATAAATATTATTTTATCATGCTAAGATAGGTTCTTCAATTTTTAGTTTATATAAACTGAGATAAAACAAAAACTAAGAGTTTTTTGCTAAGAAATGTAGAACTTTATTAAAATCTATTATTTCTAGTGAGATGATGATATGGTTTGGCTGTGTCCCCACCCAAATCTCATTTTGAATTGTAGCTCCCATAATTCCCACCTATTGGGGGAAGGACCCTGGGGGAGACCATTGAATCATGAGGGTGGTTCCCCCATACTTTTTGTGGTAGTGAATAAGTCTCATGAGATCTGATGTTTTTTTAAGGAGAAACCCCTTTCACTTGGCTTTCATTCTCTTTTGCCTGTTGCCATGTAAGATGTGCATGATAGTGAGTACTCCCCAGCCACGTGGAACTGTGAGACTACCAAACCTCTTTTTCTTTACAAATTACCCAGTCTCGGGTATGCCCTTATCAGCAGTGTGAAAACAGACTAATAGAGATAATCAGATAACTCCTCTGTTTTGCCCTACTGATAAGTACATTAATACTTTCTTGTTATTAAATATTTTAAAATTTTAGATTAAACCTTAATTGGTTATAATGTGCACTATTTTGTTATATTTATTATTCTGTTTGGTATTTTACTTTGAATAATTGGATTTATATTTTTAAGTGAGATTATTATTTTGCAGTTTTCTTGAAAACTCTATTTTATCCTTAAAAAAACCCATTATCATTGCCAATTCACCAAAAGTTCAGTTAAGGCAGGAGCCAGATTTGGTTTTTTTATGATTTGCTAAACACATCATTTATGTTTAGCCCTGTGCCTGGTACACAGCAGAAATTCATAAACGTTTGTTGAATAAATGCTGCAATCCAACTTTTGTCAATAGCATTCTGTTTAAACTAAGTTTTAAAAAATCATTTTTTTCTTGAAAATTAAAATATTATTTTGAAAGAGTTAAAGATTTACATATGTATCATATTAAAAAAATTTAATCAGATTAGCAATAAAAATTTAAAAGTTTAGTTTGTAAATAGAAACAATGCATTTTTTAAAAAAAATGTTTCTAAAATAAACATGGGATACATGTGCAGAACATGCAGGTTTATTACATAGGTATACATTTGCCATGGTGGTTTGCTGCATCTATCGACCCAACCTCTAATTAACACCCCTCATCCCCCACCCTTCAACAGGCCCTGGTGTGTGTTGTTCTCCACTCTGTGTCCATGTGTTCTCTTTGTTCAACTCCCATTTATGAGTGAGAACATGCAATGTTTGGTTTTCTGTTCCTGTGTTAGTTTGCTGAGGATGATGGCTTCCAGCTTTATCTATGTCCCTGCAAAGGACATGGTCTCATGCCTTTTAATGGCAGCATAGTATTCCATGGTGTTTATGTACCACATTTTTTTTATCAGTTCTATCACTGATGGGCATTTGGGTTGATTCCCTGTCAACCTGAGACCAAAACTGGGAAAAGACATAATAAAAAAAGAAAATTTCAGGCCAATATCTCTGATGAATATTGATGCAAAAAAATAGAATACTGGCAAACTAAATCCAGCAGCACATCAAAAAACGTATCCACCGTGATCAAGTCAGCTACGACTCTGAGATGCAAGGCTAGTTCAACATATGCAAATCATTAAGCATAAGCTATCAAATAAACAGAACCAAAGACAAAAACCACATGATTATCTCAATAGATGCAGAAAAGGACTTTGATAAAATTCAACATCCCTTCATGTTAAAAACTCTCAATAAACTAGGTATTGTTGGAACATGTCTCAAAATAATAAGAGCTATTTATGACAAACTCACAGCCAATATCACATTGAATGGGCAAAAGCTGGAATCTTTCCCTTTGAAAACTGGTACAGGACAAGGATACTCTCTATCACCACTCCTATTCAACACAGTATTGAAAATTCTGCCCAGGGCAATCAGGAAAGAGAAAGAAATAAAGGGTATTCAAATAGGAAGAGAGCAAGTCATATTGTCACTGTTTGCAGAAAACATGATTTTATATTTAGAAAACCCT